>NW_008347571.1:3444581-3482409 GCF_000622305.1 Nannospalax galili | reverse complement strand
TGCTTTTTAAGTAGACTTACCATGCTGTACCCCCAAACCAATTCCTTAATAGTATATAAATCTAGGTTCAAATTTCTTTAATTTTCTGCTTTATTCATTTGTACTTTAATTTTCTATTTTATTCATTCATTCTCATGAATTAGATAATTTGTATCAAGATTCAAACAGATGCAATATTTTGTGACCAACATGTCTCTCTCTTTTTTAAATTTAACTCCATTTAATTGTTTTGTTTTCTGAGACAGAATCTTCCTGTCTCCCCAGCTGACCTGGACCTCACTGTGGAGTCCAGGCTGGCCTCAACCTCAGAGATTCACCTGCCTCTGCCTCCTGAGTGCTGGGATTAAAGGCCTGTGCTACCACGCCAGGCTCAGCATGTCTCTTAAGCCTCTCCTGTCTACCAACTTTTTCTTTCAACTTTGTTGAAGAAGCCAGATAGCTCATCTTTCAGTGTTTCAGACAAAAGCAGAATTGTGCCAGTTAGATCCTACAGTACCAACTCAACAGCCTCTTTATTCCCTCAGTTTCCTATGCAGCAACTCTTAGAGGTAGAAATTTGATAGATATTCTTTTAAAGTCAGGGTCATAGAAATATAATTTAGCGCAAAAATCGGTGTCTGACCTATCACTTAAAGGAGGGTGATTAGCTTTTAGAAACACATTACAATATTAATACTTCTACCTGAACCCCTCCAGTACATTCTTTCGATGATAAAAGCAAAACCTTCCCATGGGTGACAGGGAAGATTGCTTGTCACTAGTCATCTTTTTGCCTCCTCATAAACTACCCTCCTCCTCTTTGGCTTCTTCCCTGACATTTCATTTATATTTCTTCCTCAGGGCCTTTGCAGTCACTGTTTCTTTAACCCAGGAGGGTCTAACACCGACTTAAATGCCTGGTTCTTTCTTGCTATTGAGGCTTTGGCTCAAATGTCATTCTTTTAGAGAAGGCTTCTCAGTGATGCCTGTCTAAAATAACAGGTACATTCATGTTCATTGGAGTCGACCCATGTATGTTGTTCTTTCTTCTTTCTTGCCCTCAAAGGCCTCATCGTGTTTTGAAGCTATCTTGATTTGCTTTGTTACTGTTTCTTATCTATGTAAGCTATAAACTACATATTTATGTACTACCTCAATGCAAAAATCGGTGTCTGGCTCACTAAACGCTCGCTGAATGAATCAATGACCCAATGGATAATTTGACTTCAGTACCCTCCCTCATGTTGTTTCTTTTTGCCCTGTTGTCTTTTTCTTTTAGTTGTTGGATGTGACTTTCCTGTACTACATACTCCCACTATGATGTGCCAGGACAGTCCCAAAACCAATGGGACAATTGACCACAGACTGAAACATCCAGCACCATAAAAGGGAGCACTGTGCTTCCACAGACCTAGCTTGTTATCTCTGGTCTTTGTCATTTGCATATGCTATGTGTTGTAACTCCCCTCTCTCTGCCTTCATTGTCTGGAGCATTCATTTAGATTTACTCTATACATTCCATTGATGCCATATCACCAATATGCTGAACATATAAAGTATGCAGTGTGTGCTTTCAGGGGTCCCACAGAGCAGTGGTCAGAAGGTAGTTTCTACATAGGTGCTCCTGGAATCCAGTCTCCACTTGGTTATTTAAACATCTGTAAATAACATGATAATTGTTGGCCTGTTTATACCTCTAATAGAACATGGGATTAAGAAAATAACTTCAGGGCTGGGTGTGGTGGTATATGACTTTAATACCAGCACTTGGGAGGCTGAGGCAGGAGGATCTCTGGGAGATGGAGGCCAGCCTGGTCTATATAGTGAGTTCTAGGCCAACTGGGGCTACTGGGAGACCCTGTCTCAAAAATCAAAAAGATAAAAATAAAAAACAAAATAACTTCAGTTGACTCTTCAATCATTTGGATACCCATAAGAAAAAGATTTTTTTCGCCAGTTCTTGATGGCAGGGCTTCTGTTTATCGGGGGCATTGCCTCCAAGTGGGCATTAAGACCCTGGTCACTTCCTCTTCTTATCTTTTGCCTCTAGCTAGGAGATGAACCCTTCCTTCATCTTACACTCCTGACTGTGACCTGCCAGTGCAGGCCCAAAGCAATGAGCTGCCTGATGATGAATGGAAACATCCAGAACCCTGAGCCAAACTAAACCTATCCTGTTTTCAACTTGATTGCCTCATGTAATATTTTTTTTTTGCATTAATTGAAAGTGAGCACAGACTCTGTCAAGGATTACAGAATAGGGTATTTGCAAAATGTTTACAATATCTGTCTGACAACTATCATTGGTTTTTATTATCATGGCCTATTATGCAGTCACATTGAAGTGATTTGGTTTTCCTCTGCTTACCAGAACTAGGTGATACTGTAGTACAGACTTTTCACTTTTCTAATTTTAGGCATTTGTAAATCTGACACTCCTGAGTGCTCCATGCCTGCTTCTAGAGCTCTATGAGTAAACCTGGTTTCCCAGGGAAAGAAGTACTCTGAGGATGTGAGTTGGGGATGGGACCAAGAGTTTAATTCACACACAGAAAGCCAAATCAACAACTAACCTTTATGTGTATATCTGTAGAAAGGAGGAAGCAACCTAACTCTCCCCCACATAGCAAAGAAGGAATAGAAACTTCAAATCACACCTAAAGCCCTTTTCTTGAAACACATCTACTTCCTACCTCAGATGGATACATTCACTCTACTATAAGACCAATTTCAGCAAGAGCATCATTTCATCCAGGCACACAACCTTCCTTTGATTCTGCTGAAGTTACTGCTACAGAAACTTCAAAAATCAAGGCAGGCCAGACCTAAGCACATACATACCCAGAGAAAGGAATACAGGGTTCATGACGCTGCCAATGAACCACCACAAACCACACTTTCAGCAAATGACACAAAGTCAAGAGCTAAACAATAGGTTATTGCCTCTATTTACAAATAGTACTGATGTCCTGATAGAGCAGCAGTCAAATGATCATGACTGTCATCTAATTATACTGTATTTGTGAATAAAGATTGTTGAAATATAATAGTCAAGTGTTAGGAAATGTTCTTCTGATCTATTCAACTATTTGAAAATATTTTCTAAATACTCTTGATTTATAGTCATATAAAAACAGACACCAGGTCAAAATTGTCACAAAGCCATGGTTTGCCAGCTACAACAGTAACATGGTTGTATGAGTTCATCCCTAACTTCTAAGAAAACATGATTCTCTTTGAAACTATAGGTTAAAGGAATGGAAAGTTCAAATCACAACCCAAAGCCTGTTTCTTTGAACGCATCTCCTTCCCACCTCTGAGGGAAACAATTTCTTCATTTATGAGAGAGTACAATTATAAAATTCCAGAAGATATCATGAAATTCAGATAACTGATTTTAGTCAGGTATAATTTTAAAAAATCACGGGCAAACTCCTCCATATACTCAAAGGGAAAAAGCATCACACTGTGTTTATCTGACATGTATTTATCAAGTACAAACAATATTCTACGTAAGACATTACAAAGAAAATATGCCTCTGGTGTTTGAACCACAATTGTCCATTTTTTTGTGCCTTCACAAATAAGTGTCTGAAACAGTTCAATGGGAAAAAAAAGTCATCACCACTTTTGATAAACCTCAGAAGAAATGCAAACACCTTCACTCCAGGGTCAATTCCAGCCACAGTTTTTAAGATCCAACGTTCTTCAGAGAGTGCTACGAATTGACAGGACAGTCTCTTAGCACTTGATTTGACATGAGATACAGAGGAAGGCACGCAGACCTCAGAGTGGAGAGTCTCATCTCACTCCAGTCTGTGTCTGCCAGACAAGTGCAGTGGCTGAAGACAGCGAGCCAGCTCGTCCACGAGTCAATTGCGAATTACTCTCTCTAAATTGGCTCCAGAGCTGTGGTTTTCAGTGCCTGGAGTACCCTCCAAATCACTCATTGTGGGGGGGGGGCGGGAATAAAAGCCTGCTTCCCCTACAAACACACACCTTCAAACACACACCTTTTGGCTATCCTCCATCCTAACTCATAGACATGTAGATCTAAAAGGAACATTTCTGAAATTCTAGCAGAAAAATGTCACATCCAGAGTTTGGGATAGGGGCTGCAGGCAGGCACTCAGACACATCTTATCCTGAAGCTCTCAGCCACAAAAAAAGCAGGGATCGCAGAAATGGAGTCACTTTTTGATTTCTACGCTGGGGAAAACTTAATGGTGAGACCTGCTACTGAGTTTCAGATGTGAGTTTCCTTTTTTTAGGTGTCTTACCAATTTGACATTAATCCTGCTCTCCACAGCAGAGGGCAAATGCTCTCTCGCTGGTCTGTACTGCCCTTTTTTTTTTTTTTTTTTTTTTTTTTTTTTTAAGTTTTAGAGGAAATAAAGAATGTCTTAAGAAAAATAGAAGGTGAGGAATGGCTGGGGTATAGGTCCCTTCCTGAAGATCTTAAGCACTCTCCGACTCTGGCCACAGATACAAGTTACAAAAACTGTTTTTCACTATCTTTCCAGAAGCAGATAGTCCCACTTTTATCTAATCGAATGAAGGTAGTTGCAGAGTTAGGAGATCTGGACATGGGTGATAAACGCAGATGGAAGTGGATATTTCAGGGAGTAGTGGTAACCCTGGTTTCTGGTGACACGGTTACATAGATGTGATTCATGTATGTTTCTTACATGTACATACACACATGCCAATGCATGTACATGTGGAAAGGTGACAGATGAGTGAACAGAAATCATCTTTCACATGTAAGAGTTATACACAAACATACAGAAATACAGAGGCAGAGGATAGCCCATGATCTCACAGAAAAATGATTCGTGCCCTTTCCATCTTTGGAGCATGCTTCCTGAGGCTGGATCATTCCATTATTTCTGCATGCCTATTGTGCACAGACATCCTTGGGAAAATGTGTCAGTTATTTCATCGGCAGGATGAATGTGACGCTGTTACCAGCCCTGTACCTGTCTTTACAATTCTCCTGGTTTTGTGGCCAATTCACCAGCTTGACATTTACTAACATGGCTGAATTCTAAAGAGGGCTTAATAAAATGATTCATTGACTCTTTTATCCCCTACTCTTCCTTGCTCTCTGGTTTCCCCCATGAGTCATGGTTGGCCATCTACAAGAACAAAATATCTAACTGAAGAAAACTGTCTTCCAACTGCAGCATCTGTCTCGCTGGCAGGCTCTGCTGACAGTTGGGGCCTGGCTCTGGAGCTGTTCCTTCGAGAAGCTCTGTCGGCTAAGCTATTAGTGTGCTCTCCTCCTCCTAGGTACCGCTTCCTACTGATTCCTCCCGATTGGAAAGAGGGCTTTGTATATATTTATCCTTTTGAGAATCTGCTATTGTGCAAATATCTCCATTGAGACCCCCGTGGGAGGCCGCACAGGACATGGGAAGCACTTGTGTTCCTTTACTTGCAGAATATCCATAAAATAGCTTGGCAGTTCCCAGGGGTCTGCTCCTGGCTGTTATATAAGCAGTTTCTCCTTCAGAAAGGAAAGGAGATGCTTGGAGACACTGAAATAAAAATGCCCACAGCTCTCTAAGGGAATTTCAAAATAGCAACTTGCTTAAATACCAAGGAAAGCACCTGGTTTCTCTCCAAACCCAAAGATAGCTTGAGATAGATGGAGAACTGGATGCTGGAGTGGGGGAGGGGAACCAGGAGCAGGGGTCCAATGCTTGACCCTCCGGAAATCCTGAACCACACAGAGTTACACAGCAAGGTACTGCTGAAGAAGTTCTATCACTTTCAGAATTTAATGACAAGAACTTGGCTAAAGAAGTTTTGTGTTTTGTTTTGAAAGTGCTTCAGGTGGGTTCAGGCAAGTCTTACAGCGGCAAGGTGTTCCAGGAGGGCACATCTGTTTTGTTCTCATTTGGAGCCTAAAATACTCCTGTCAGGGTTTCCCTCTCCTTCTTCAAAATTTCTTCTCAAAGGTACTTTTTTTTTTTCACACAGTGAGTCAAACCTTAGACCCCCTGAGGCTCTGGATTCTTACCAGAACTGAAAAAAAGTTCCTGTTACTGTTGGATTGCCTTAAAGGTACAGAAGAGGGCAGGAACCAGGCCAAAGAAGCCTGCTTTCTGTGGCTTGAGATACTTTTGAAGTTGTCCTCATTTGAAAGCTGGAATAATGCAATGCACCTTCTGATTATGAAAGAAAAGTCTGTGGGACCAATTATCAATAACCCTCTCATCAAAAGTAAAAGTCATTTAACCTCCCCATAAGACCTAAAGGCATTTAAGGGAATCCGGTAGCTCTGTACATTTAACATTTTCTAAGAATAAGCACAGACAAAAGATTAAGCCTTCAAAGATCTCACTTATGTAAGTCAGACAACAACAAAAAAAATACACAGTGGAAGGATTAATCTCAAATAAAACTGGGAATAGAGGCTTTTGCACAGAAGTGTTCCTCTGGCTAGATCTCTTTTGTTTACAATAAGTAGAATTCTGACCCATTACACATTCCTTCTTATGGTCCCCCTTGTGAATTGAGGTTGTTAAAGTAATACTGTAATTATCTTTTCTTTATAGCATGATTTATTTATAATATGAAATACCCTTTTGTATTTTGTAGTTGTAATAATTGAATGCTCTCCTGCATAGTAAACAACAACAACAACAAAACCATGAGATTAGAACATGGAACAAATATTTAGTCCATCATTTCTTCTTGTGAAAGCTCCAAGTGATGCTTTGATTTAAAAAAATAAAAGAAAAAGAAAAAACATACATGTTTGTTTTAAACATGTATTTTTTTCAATTTTAAAGGTCATATTTAGAATGGTAGCAGCTATGAATATGAATAAGTTGGAGGGTAAGCCTAAAGCTGGTGTCTTTTCAAGTTAAAAAAGAAAAAAGACTTACTAATAGTTCCATTTGTTTTCCATTAAAAATCTCCTCATTGTATTCCCAGCAATCCACACACCAGTATCTGAGCCTGCTTGGACAAAGCATCTGCTTTGTGTGTATCAGATGCAAAATTTACTTAAATTCCAGATAATTATAAGTGCATCTGCCAGGCTTTGTCACTGGTCTATATGAACATTTTCACAGTGTATGCAAAGAGCAATTATCCAACAACTAAAGAAAAAGAAACAGTCATTTGTGAAAATTATAGCCAGCTCCTTTATCAAGGAATAAGTTTGTGCTAAAAGAATACAACCCCAAAACACTTTTTTAAATAAAATGCATTCACTCACACCACATACATTATCTATACAGAACAAAAAGGGAGCTTTTTCAACTGCTAAATTACTAGGTCTGAAACAAGGATAACTGCAATTTCAAATAAAATCATCTCACAAAACATTAAAGTTTTCCCCTGGAGGAAAAAAAAAAAATCCAACAACACAAACACTCGCTTTAAACCAATTTGATACACAAGTGCATGTTCTTATTCTCTGTTCCTGACAAAATGTTGCAAAAATAGTCATTTACCCTATTTCTCATCAATTTTGAGCTCCCCAATCTGAGATATAATTTCACAGAGCCAAGAACAAGAAAGAAACTCAAAACAGAGAAGATGTGGAAAAAAGGGGAAAGTTTGGCTTTATGCCCTAAATACCCAATTCCAAGTTTGCCTGAAGTGCTCCAATTGGGCCATTTGGCCAACGCTTCTCTCCCTCTTTCCTCTTCCGTTCTTCACTTTGCTTTCTTTTCTTTTTCTTTTAGCTTCATGCACAATCCCATTTCGACTGTCACACTCAACACAGCCAGCCTTCCTTCAAAGCCCAATCCAATTTTCAGACTTCTGCACCTCATCCAGCTAAACAACATCAACGGCGTTCCTGTTCGAGGGCCTAATAGAGTAGATCTGTTCTTTTTTAACAAACTCTCAAAGCTATCCATAGTGATCACAATGGTGTCATCAGTAGAGGGAGAGGGAGAGGGAGAGGGAGAGGGAGGGGAGAGATTTAACACCTATTTAAAGCTAAAACATGTTTGTGACTTTTGACTTATGTGGAATCCATCAATTCAGTGGCCACATTTCCTCTTCCACCTTCATTTAAATATCTTCATTACCATTCTGTAAAATGTATTATGTTACTGGCCAAAGCTATTAGTCAGTAAAAACCCATCTCCATATTCCCCAAACTGGAGAATCATCATTATCATTAATATTTCATGGAACTGCATTAAATGAGACAATATTCAATATTTAACTATCTAATCCTACAGTAATTTATATTAGAAAATACCAACCATGTGAGAATTCAGCCAGTCAGAGGATTTTAGTGGAGGAACCTTTGTCGTTACTAATAACACTTCAGTATCTCATATTTTTTCAGCACAGACTGTAACATCCAAGGACTGAAAATGATTTTGTTTCTAATTAATTCTCAAAATCCTTGGGAGACAGTGATGGAAGGATAAATATATTAATTCAGAATTGAAGAATTAAAGTCTGAGCCTTCAGATGCAAAAGTTTTACCAGTGATGTGGATTACCTGTGTAGGTCCTATAGCTCACTGGGTTTACTAATAATTTAGTGAGAGGAAGACCAGTTTAAACCTCAGAGAATCTGAAAACATTAGAAAAAAATGAAGTTTTGTGCTTTTTGGGTGCCACAATCACTCTTATTTTAAATTGACAAGTGGATTTATAAATTTCACCTGATAGTTCATTCAAAAATCAAATTGGTAATCTTTTTTACAGAATAGTATAAGGCCATCCAGATGTTTTCTCTATGCTCCTTAAACTAATCATCTCTACATTTTTTCAGGTCATGTGATGTTTAGTTATTGTCAACTTGACACAAACTAGATTTATCTGGGAAGAGGCACCTCAGCTGAGAAATTTCCTGACCAGATGGCCTGTAAAGCATATCTGTGGGGTGCTTTCTTGAGTGCTAATTGACATAGGTAAGCCCTGGGCAGGTGGGCATGGGCTGTATAAAGAAGGGAGCTGAGGAAGCAGAGGAAGGAAGCCTGGTCTCCTGGTCTTTGCTTCAGTTCCTTCCTCCAGGTTCCTGCTTGAGCTTCTGCTGTAGCTTCCCTGGAAGATGGACTGTGAGCTGTAAGATAAATAAACCCTTTCCTCCCCAGGATGCTTTTGGTCAGAATGTTTTATCACAGCAACACAGAGACAAACTAGAATGGGCCATTTATGAACTTCATATAAGTTATACTTAACTTTGGGATAAGCAGAGTTCCATTGAGTGTCACTTTAATGACTCTTGGTGATGAGAGAGGAATTTTATAAGATGCATATTTTAGATGGGTATGTGCAGACTAAAATCAAATGCATTGTGCTTAATGCTTTTGTTATCAGGAACATCCTCTGACTTAAATTAGGTAAGAGAGATGTTCTTGTTGCAATTTACTTCTGAAGTTCACGCTCTGAGATACTTGCAAGCCATCCCCAATGACCCTGTAGGTCACTATATAAGGAATAATAATTGCTGAAGACATTTTGTTTATGTGCCTTATGAAGTCCTACCTCTTTAGTGTGAAGAAATTCTGCTATTTAACTCATGGAATATCAGCCTTTGCCTCATACTGAATATGGCAGTGTCTGTCTCAGAATCCCAGACATTTTGGTAAGAAGCGTGTGATCACTACACTAAACCAGGATAAACTCAATCAGATGACTATACTAACCTAAAACATTAGTGGGAAATCGGGAAGCCTCAGAAACAAGGGCAGGTAGATTTTCTTCCAGGAATGGTGCAATCAATCACATTTCCAGCTGCAACTCCAGTGGCAGAGGAAATGAGGTAGACAGTGTGAGCGACATGGAAGGGTCCAGCTAGATACCCTGAACCCAGCGACAGAAGCAGAGAGCCTGGCTCCCCACCTTTCCCGTCGGGTCTGAGATTCTCAACAGCCTTATAGCTTCTCACTAATCCAAATTACTCTTTACTTCACAGATTAGAACGAGATCGGTTCCTAAATCAAAAATATTTCAAACTGAGTTCATCTAAAACTAATGGAAAATAAATGAAGACATCGTGCAATACAGTGAACCGCAAAGAACATTCTCTTATCAAAAAGACCGCATCCAGCAGGACTCTAGCAGTCACTGAAAAACTATCTCATAAATCCCAAGACATTTGCTTAACCAAGAAGAAATGCCAAGAGCCAAAGTTTAAAGGAAGAATACATCACTAAAGGTTCTACGTATTTTTTTACCCTTTGCTTCTGCAATTCAGATAGACAAGGAACAGATGATGGAAAAGAAATTTGGATGGTTTAGCTACCATTTGTTGGAAATGAGATATGCACAACTTGAGAGTAATGGTCAAGATGAGCATTAATCAAGAAGCTGAAAGGGGACCTCAAAAGTCAGTGCTGATGGTCCCAAGTCTAGGAAGCTATTACCTGGGGCTGTGAAAAGGGTCAGTGCCTCATGCACTCTGCCTGTATCATCTACTTTCGGAGCTATTCACTTTGTACTTTTCAAGAATATTACCCTCCCCAAAAATGACTGATAAGAGATGAAGTTTAGAGTATGAACAAATTTTGAAAAGTAAATCCCAGAACCTGCATATTCACTACATGATTTTAAGTTCAGGGATGAAAGAAATGTTTTCAGGAATGTTTTCTTTCTTGGGACTCAGGGACTGGGTGAAGGTTTTCACATCTTTCCAATTCCTAGAATTAAAAAAAAAAATCCTTCATTTTTAAAAAAGAAAATTTTAAGTTTATTTATTGCTTGTGAGCAATATGAATTGACAGCTTGGGGTATGGAGTGATTTAGTCACTCACTGATAAAATTTACACAGACAACAGGCACACAGCCCCAAAAGGTCCAGAGTCAGAATTTGTTCTTAATCTTCAACCCAGAAGGTAAGAACGATCTGACTTCTGGGGGCAGCGATGCACAGTTTAATACTTACCCTATGCTGTCACCTGTCACTTAAATATACCTGTTATTAGAGATCAAAATTTTTAAGAATGAAATAAATAAAAGAAAGCTGACACATGGATTCTTGACCTCGCCTCAAGCTAAGCTTTTCTCAGAGTAAAAATATATTTGAAGTTTCAAGGAAATGCTTTAAAATGTGCACACAGAGAAAAACAAATAGGTAAATAAATACATAAGAAAAAAGGAAAATGAAATCCCTTCTAAATGAAGATCTTATTTTATACATGCACATATACACCCACATGGTGGTACTTTTGTCTATGGACTAATGCTTCTAGACCACAGACCAGTCATCCTCATATACACATACCCCAAATAGTGTATGATTCTGTGAACACCCCATAGGGGCTTAATAAACACTTATGAATTGACAGACAAGAGGAAAAACCAAGAAATGACAACCTTCAGGGTAGCCGTAACACAATTTTAACTTGAAAATTGCCCCGAAATAGACTTCACAATCTATGGGAACATACACAAATCATATAAAAAGAACTGGTGCCCCTCATATACCTAGAGTGGCCTTAGGGAATAGCTTAGTGAAGAATCGCTGTTGTAAGAAAGAGAGTTCAGCCTCTCTGTCTATTTACTGTTTGCTTCTTCAGTGAACACAGCTGCAAGCAACATTTATTCTGTAATAAAAGTTATTATAGAATAACTTCTAAAATTCAGATTAGAGTAAATACAAAGTTGTGCTCCTCCTTAACATTTCTCCCTGGGCCTACAAGTATTACCTACTCTTTCTTTCAATTCTCAAGATTTATGATGCCAATTGAATATCCCTATAGACAAAGGTAAAGAAACATTGCTGTCTACAATGCTGAAATAGGTTGTTTGACAGATACTTCCCCAATAAGTGGAAATTAGCCACAAATCACAATTTAACCAGAATTTGCTCAAAAATGATTCATTACTGGTGTGCTGTAGTTCCAAAAACACATTTCATTTAGTGATTTCTAGGAGCAAGCTTTCAAATACCTCAAATTCAAAGGTCTTTCACTTTCTTTCCTGAATTTTATGCACACTTTCTACCTTGGGGCGGGGGACAATGGGAAGGACAGAATTCACCAGTCCTTTGTAGCTGAAGACTGATATAAGCAATCCTTAACAGTTTGGTTTTGCCATATCTTCTTAAAACAGTGACCAATTCAGTTATTATCTATTTTGAAGAGCAACTTCCACTGAAATAAATTTTGGAAACTTATGAGAGCAAGTGGGGGAAAAACTAAGATTATGCCACACTTCAGTTGAGCCTACTAGATTGAAAGGGAGTTAAGCAAAGGAAAGCACCAGCTTGGGTTGCAGAGGGACTTTTCTTAAATAAAAAATGCATGAGAGAGAAGAGGAATACTACAAATCTGTGCAAATCTGTGCCATCAAAGCCAGACGCAACGATCCTTTAATTCACTGTCATTCCAATACTATCTTAGCAGTTGCTCATTTGAGATAGTCATAATGATCAATAAAACTTAGCAAATATCACCTCATGCATCACCTTTTTTTTTTCCTCCAAGGCTGAAGATAGAACCCAGGGTCTTATGCTTGCTGGGCAGTGCTCTACCACTGAGCTAAAACCCAAGTCCTCTTTATTATTATCTAGTCAGCCCCACATCATATTGGTACCCTTCTACTTTCATCCCACAACTCACAATCCCTCCCCAGGGTGGGCTTAGGCATCTGCTTTGTTAGAAAATTGAGTCAGTTTTCCAGCATGTACTTTGAACATCTTAAGCACTCTTTCCAAGAATACAGAGCTTCTTAGATGTCTTACCTTATAATAACTGTGTACGAAAGCCTAATGTTTCCCAAGTTTCCAGACTTTTACTATGTCAATTCAAACGTGGTCTATTTTTCAATGATGTCCTTCAGTCTTTAGAACTTAGCAGCAAGGAGGGAAGGATGAGTTTATTTTTCCCCTTATTTTCTTGGTTGCTTCATGTGGGCTGTGATACTGATGATTGATCACTTTTCCACACTCACCCACAGCCCCTTCTGTGCCCCATGTAAATTTGCCAATGGATAATTATACAACAGACACATCCAATAAATATAATAAATAAATTTGATTTTTGTTCCTCTTAGTAATTGGTTTCATCTGACTGAGTCTGATGGTGTGTAGGTATATATAAATTGGATTAGAAAGGAGAAAAATTAGATGCTAGGTCATATAAAGTCCGCAGCCCTGACCACTGTGAAATGCTTCTGTAATAACCATGCTATTCTCAGGGCTAAAAGACAGAGATGGCCTTTCCACTCTCTCAAGAAGTTGCAGTGAGGTTAAAAATAAAACTGGAGGCACACTCGTTACTGTAAGGAAAAGGTAACCAACTACAGAATGTACTTTTCTCTCTCTGTACCCTTTTCCCATAACTTACAGTACCTTTCCTTCCACCTCCACTAAACCAAAGCTGGTAATGCCAAATGTTGACTCAGGTCTCTAAATCCAGGTGTCACATCACACAGGGCTACATGAATAGAAATGAGTTGGGCATACTAGAAGGCAAAGAATGAGAAGATATTTGTGCATAATTAAAGCTTGAGCAAATGCAAAAATGAAATCACTTTTTTAATATACCCTACACACACACACACATACACACACACACACACACACACACACACACACACACACACACACATGATTTTGTATTGCAAAAAACACACCCACACTCTTGATTCTCCTGCCTCAGCCTCCCAAGAACTGGGATTACAGGTCTGCTGAAGGAGCACTGAGGATTGAAGCTAGGGCCTTGTGAATGCTACCATTGCTACACCCCTGCCTTGAATGAGACTTACTCTTTCTTGGTCAGGCCTAGAAATGACCGAGGATATAGCTCAGGGGTAGACTATTTGCCTAGCATGTACAAGGCTCTAGAGTTGATCCACAGAAATACACACATGCAGAAAGCATAATATATATTGTTCTAGCTAGGCATCATGACGCACACTTGTGATCCCTACTTTTAGAAATGGCTGGTTTGCAGTGCAGGGACGTGATAATGGCTCTTCCCCAGAAGTCAGAAAGGGGAAAGGATGGATGTTAGACTCTTAGCTGAAGAACGTGTGCTGAAGTTGAGATTGTATTCATCCAGTGAATACTGAGTGGCTCTCTGTGCCGGGCCCTGCAGTGATAGGTCAGAAGATGGGTGGTGGCTTTGATTCTCCTCCCCTTTCTCCACATTTGTACAAAAATGAAATCACTTTTTCAATATACCCCACACACACACACACACACACACACACACACACACACACACACACACACACACACACAAGCATTATTTTGTATTGCGAAGAAAGCACCCACCTCTATTCCACTTGATTTCTTGGGTGTCATGTGGAGAGCAGATTACTCTTACCACCAGAGTTCTAGCATAGCTCAGTACCTGCCTGGCCCAGGGAATCCCAGTACTCATTAATAAAGGAATAAAGAAAGAAAAAGACTGAAATATACTCTTCTGTAATGCTCAGCTTTCTTTATTTCTCCTAAGTAATTTAACTGACACATGTAGCATGTAGCTCTGTGCTCTAACATTTGAAATGGCTTAAAAATTTATCACAGTTAAGCTTTAAAAGCTAGTTGCAATGAATTCTGCAGTAATAAATATAATTTCAGCTACGTAGCTATTCCAGATTACCATATGCATGGAGGGAGCACTCTTCTCTAACACCCTGTTTTGTTCTCAGAAATAATGTAAGAACCTAACTTGGCTATTTTCAACATTCACAATGAAATTTTGATGTGGCTTTAAGAAAATGCTACAAATATAGCAAGACGTGTATGCATTTTTTTTCTGAAATAGTTATTTTACACCAGTATTTTTTAAGCTCTGCCAAAATAATTTCTATTTCATTACATACTTTTTCTATATGTCCCCCTGTGAAGCAAAAGAGATGTCAAAACATTGGGTATCAGTTAAGCCCTAAGGAATAATAAAAATGACATTTAAACATAAGTTTCTACCATAAGAATCCTGCGTGGAACTGTCTTCCATAAAGATTTACAATCAGCATATTACCATGAGTATTGATTTCATCTTCATCATATGATTTAAACTCTACAGCTTCAGTCCTTAGTTCCTAATAGATATATTAAAGATTGAGGAACCTAAATAAATAAATTACCTGTATCTTTGAATCATACTCCTAAATAAGTTCTTATTTGACATGGTACAAAACTCCCTTTTCTATAAATTTAAAATAAGTACAAAGGACATATTAATATAAATACATAATACAACACTTCTAATACTTTTTAAAATAAGTTTAAGTTTACACAAAACTGAATGGGCTCATTAAAGCAATGAAATATAATATACTTTCTGAAAACTGCGTTGCCAACTTTGAAAAATCTACATTGCATGTCATTGCAGTAAGAAGTGAGAGCAAAACTTCCCATTTCTGTTCCTAACCTGTGGCAAAGCTACTTCAGAGAGAGCAAAACTGGGGCGAACCCAAGGAGCAGTAGCATCTCTGCAGCCAGGGTGCCTTCCCAGAGGGGCTGGCAAGTCCTGAGAACTCCACATCTTACAGAAACCAGCTCCCAAAGCCACAGCACTGTATTTTCTGAAGACATCATGTGCATCTGAGCAGAAGGTACACAGCAGTGATAAGATGAGGGATGCTGTCAACTGCTTCATCAGAATCAAAAACCAATTCGTATTGTTGAAGTGGAAAAAAGTCCTGGGAAACAACAGATTTTACTTTACCATATCACTGGTATTCTTTTGCTTTGATTTCTCTTTATTAAACTTATAGAGTTAAAATACCTGCTCTCTTTTCAGTCACAGCATAATCACATACCACAAAACTGTACTTTTTTTTCCTCCCTTGAGAATTCCTTTTGCCTACAAGGCTTGTAATTCTACAATGAGAACAGATGGACCAATGAAAGAGTTTCAGAAAATCGGAAGGAACTTTACTTACAAATTGTTTCTGAAGGATCTTCAGCTTTGCTACTAGGAAGTGAATTTTTAAAATGTGACATTTCGAGTTCAGAATCACGCTGCAGTATATAATATATTAAACAAATGGGGCAGGGTCTGACATGGATTTTAAGGAAAACACTGTGTACTTTGTTATCCTACTAAGTCTTCTGGAAATATTAGCAAGACACACTCAGTTCAGCTCAAGTAATTATATTAAGAAGTGTTTTGTCTTTCTTAGTAGGAAAATAATGCAAGATAATAAAATATAATATGTTATTGGTAGTACATAGTACTAAACAGTGTGGCTGCTTCCTTTATAAATCAAACATAGAAGCTACAAATGCACAGAATACTTTGGCAAGGCTTCTATTTACCCTTACCAGAAGAAATTTTTAAAATTAGAGGTGGGTGCAAAAAACTTTAAATGAAGTATTAACTAATGAGAAAATATATCTCATTTAATCAAACAATCACAACGTATCTTTTCACTGAAGAAAAATAAGTCTTGCAGTGCTCTCTGAAGACTGAAAAACTGTATTCTGAATATAGAATGAAGGATATTTTTGTGAGCACATCAGGGCTACTAGAAACCAGCAATTCAAAGAATGAAACTGTTGCATTACACAAACCAATGAGAAAAAATATGCTTCTCCCAGTCATATTTGAGGTAAGTATTTTCACAGTAAGTTCTCCCTCTTCAAATCTCACTTTCAGTTTAAGTTTCAGCTCTCAGATGGGGAAGGATAAGAAAGCCCTTGGAAATGACCTTGATCTTATTTCACTAGAAATCACTTCTCAAAGTCAGTCTGCATGGAAAACAAAACAAAACAAAACAAAACAAAACAATGAAAGGACTATAGCCAATGCAGATCCTCCTTCAAAGCACAGGAGTAGTTCAAGTTCCTTTCACTTACACAATAAAAGAGAATAGCAATTAATTTTGAGAAACATTCAGTTACTCCAGCATAATCAACACTTGGACATGCAGAGAAACCGCCACTCCTATAAAAATGAAAACGGGAGCTCTAACAATAGAGGCAGACATGATTGTCAAGTTTCATGAATCCAGTCTGAGACACCTGTCTTTCTACACAGCCTTCTCTCCAAAAGAAGTTACCTTCTCTCCAGGAAATCCAAGGCATGCTTTTGCAAATGTTGAGCTTCAACAGGAGTATTAATTGAAAGTAAACTACCTAATTGACCAACAGAATGATCAAGATGATGCTATTAAATTGATACATTAACCTGAAATCAACACCAGGCATAGGAGCTAAAACGAGCTTAGGTAAGATTTAATAATAAACTTAATAATGACAATATACCCATCAGCAAGCCAACAAGTCACAAACATGCCATCACCCAGAACCATGTAAGATTAATGCAAATTCAAGTAATAGGCTAGTCATATAGGCTTGCCATTTAATTGAAAACATACATGTGCTGAAGACTTTTAACACAAAATAGCAGAGGATTTTTAGAAGTTGCCAGGAAACTAGAAGTGGAAAGGGGGGACAAACCACCTCAGCAGGAGAGAAAACTGTTCTTTCAGTTAACATAGTTTTAGTCTTTATAGCTAGTGGAGATAATGAAACTGAAGCTAATTGCAATGTTTTTGTATAAATGTGTGCTTTGAATATATAACATTTGGATGTTTTGCCCCATGGGCCCAGAAAACAAGCCCTTAACTGCTCAGTTATCTCTTAGTACCCATGCTTGGGGACTACCCAGACCACTAGCATAACTGCTCTGCATGGGCTATACTGCCCCTAGGTTAGAAGGAAAGAACCATAACGCCTTAGATGTCTTAGGTTCTTAGGACTGGGTTTACTAAGTGAATTCAATTTTTCTTTATGATTCACACAAGCCAGTGTTTCAATAAAAAACAACTGAATTAGAGGGGTTTTCCCCCCTCCAATGTAATCAATGGAATTAGAGGGTTTCCCCCTCCAACCCCAATCAAAATGATAAACTCAAGGGTCCATGAAAATATTTTAAAATGGCAATATTACCATCCCAAGAGATTCCTTAACAAACTGTGTTCTCATTCTGAATAAAACGCCTTATTTTTATCAGCAGTCTAGAAAAGCAGAAATAAGGTTTAGATCTCAGGAAACCTCTTCATAATTTTAAGAAAGACTTTTGTTAACCCTGGGAACACAGAACAGGTGAATCTGCATGGTGCTTTATGGTAGGTTTTCCATACAAAAGAGAGTTGAGTTAATTCACAGTTTGTTTTATTCTTTAGTCCTGAATATACTACGTTGTCCTCCACAGTTCTTCCAACATCAACTAAGTTTACATTCAAACAAAGTTCAACAATATTATTGCAAACTGTACTCCCTACACCTTAGTGGCTTGCTACTCTGAGCTGTGGCCACCACATAGCAGAAGCAGTCTTCTTTAAAGAACAATATTCTCCCTGTGCAAAACACATGTGCCTCAGAGTATTCCTAAACTGGATATTCTCACCTGAGTTTAGTCCTATGCTTCTGGAATAATAATGAATGAGCAGGCTACAGTCTGTGGTACCACAGTCCTCCTCCCTCCATTTAAACTACCATGTACTAGTGCATTTCTCCATGGCTTAGCAGAAATTTGACAACTCTAAACCGATTGCTTTCTAAATTGCTGATTTGCCTTTACTTATTGACCCTTCAGTTTTCTTACTGAACTGGAACTGAAAACTTAGGGCAAAAAAAAAAAAAAGGAAAACAAATGAAACGCAGTCACTACCCAGAACCTTGGAAGAACTTAAATTATTTGACTGCATTAAAGAACTACTATATATTATATTAAGAATAATATTTAAAATGGATCCTGGCAGCAAGAGTTATGGAGTTCGGTTTTTAAGAAAAGAGTAAGAGTCCAATTTACATGCATTATGCTGGCTATTTTAAATAATTTTATTCCATGTGTATGGCAGAAACTGTTCACCCTCTCCCCAATTGACAAGACACCACTTCAAGTAAGATCTGAGAAGGGCTGGTTTGAGGTAGCAACCTCTGTATGTCTCCCAATTTTGAATAAAACAATACCAGCAACCTCCTTACTTCTTCAAAGCCCTAAATTTATTATTAAGCAAATGTAGCCAGAGCCCAGTCACAGGAGAGGATAGTGGAGCATGCAGTGAGCCACTTATCTGTTTATTATCTTTGCAGTCCATTTAAATAGTGCTGTCTATTATTGCTTCCTGCAAATCTGCAGCAATGTGATGCAAAACAGCATTTTTAAGAAATTTTCTTTTGGAATGCAAATGATCCTTCCTGCAATTGTGAATATTGTAGCCAGTGTGTACCATATAGTAGTTCTGGGACCACTGGCATCCGTCAAGCTGTCAAAACTGAGTCAAAACGCATTGTACTCCTGGAAAGCGATAATCTTAAACATCAATGCAATGTTAAAATGCATCCTAAAAGAATCCCTATAATTTGCGATGAACGTTCGAGAGAAACCGGCAGTCCTTCTGCAGGGAAATGACAGTCTGCTCTACCAATCTTTCCCCTCCCCAACCCCCAAACTCATGCAACTAATGATGACCTCCCGAAGTGCCGAATTTAAATGCTCCAGCATTCATCTGAGGATGGAGGGAGAAAAAAAATACACAGAAAACCATGAAACAAGTTGCAGACTGCACAAACGCAAGGGGAGGGAGAGAGAACTGCAGCGATTCAGGAGCGATTGCAGAAGGAAGATCAACAAAAAGGAAACAAGGAAGAAAGAAAAAGGGGGAAGCCTTAAGCATTAAAGAGTAAGAAGTGAAAAAACATTTACCAGCAGCTCGGTCAGTCAGCTTCGCTCCCTGACACCATCTACATAAAGAGAGAACTTAGCCTAGAGTCTTCCGGTCCCAGCTCGCTTTGGAGCAAAATTCCTTCACTTCGAGGGGGCAACACACACCCTCCAGAAAGAGAGAGAGGGAAAGAAGAGGGAAAAAAAAAAAATAATCCCAAAGACCAAGACAGGCTTTCTCCCTCCTCCCTCTTACCCGCCCCCCGGACTCCCCAAACGGTGCTCGCTGCTTCTGCACAGTTCAGGCTGTGTTGCGGAGCTGCGGCCGCTGCTGATGCTGCCGCGGCTGCTGCTGCTGCTGCTGCACTTCAGAAATGATTAGGAGGAGGACGCCCAAGCACGACCTGAGCCTGCGAGCCACCCAGGACCAATGTGCAACCTGCTCTGGAATCAAACCCATAACACACGCAACGCACACCCAGTGGCTCCTGCACGCGAGTCCTCGCGCGCACACACACGCGCCCGCCCGCGCGCCGCACACACGCGCGCACTCACACACACACACACACCTACGCGCATACACACGCTGGCGCGCGCGCGCACACACACACACACACACACAATGTACACAGGCGACGAAGGAAATCCTATCATTTGTGATAACAGCATTATGATAAATCTGGAGGACACTGTTTTAAGCAAAAAGAAGCCAGCCATAGGAAGACAAATACTGTATGATCTTAAAGCAGAATGTCAAAGAGCTGAACTCATGGAATAAAAATGGCCTCCGAGCGCGCGCACAGGCCCGGCAGCACCGGCTGGGTGGTGGCGCAGGGGTTGCGGGGTAGCGAATCCGGGAGGGGCTCAGGGCTGGAAAAGAGGGGCACTAGGGGCACATGCGCCCCTTTGTCTGCAGAGAAAACCCCCAGCCGGGTGTTTCCAAAAGCAGACACTGAGCGCGCCAAGCTTGGGCGGTGTAGAGTTCAGTTCCGCTGCCGGCTTGTCCCAGCGATGCACCGTTCCCAGTCTGCACGCACCCAGGACTCAGTTCCGCCAAATCCGATGCACAGCGACTGTACCCGTGTCTCTGCTAACTGGGGAGCACCACCCGCAGATGCGTCTTGCGGATGACCGGAGCCTTCCCTGGCTCGTGAGCATGCCCAGTGCTCGGCTGGACCCAGACCATTCCTTCCAGGCTTAGGAACGCCGAGAGAAGCAGAGTAAGAGCCCAAGGAAGACAGGGCTTCTAGATTCTTCCCAGCTGCAGACCTACCTCCCCAGACTGCCCAGTGATGGCCCTAAACCTGCCCCAGAGGGCGCGGTGATAGGGAAGCTAGGCTTCCAGACCTCAGGGAAGAGTTGCTTTTCTGTGCTTCATAAAGGGAATTCCAAAAGAAAAGGCTGATTCAGTTTTGGAGTAATTGACAAAAACCCCCAGCAGGGCCTGGCGGTTGTAATAGTAACAACTAAACATACATTGCCTTCTTGCTGTGTGCGGGCTTCGTTCTGTGTGCTGTCCATGAATTATTTGATTTTATTCTGTTCAAACACTGTATGCTTAGCCCTAGAAGGGAAAGGGGCCCCATAATACCATACCAGCCTATTATAACCAATGCCTCCCAAATCCAAACCCAATGTCGGATTCTTAGCCGATGGAGAATGCAGTGCTTTTATGACCCCTGTGCATATCCATCAAGAGGGAGGTCTGGTGGACGGCTGGTGAGAGTAGCCACTGGCCTTCCCCCAGCCGTACCTGGCTGGTCTTCAACAACCCACAGACCATGAAAAACTGCATACCTTATATTTACCAATGTTTTCACAGTAATGACATTAATAGTAGTTATCATATGACTTGAATCAGAGCCTTTCTCTTACTGCACATGAAGAGAACAAAACTCACACCTCCCAAAGAAGACAAGAATGAAGGTGTGGTTTGCCACAATTCAAGGACCATGCTATTTTTGCTAAAGTATGTGTCTTCCTTGATTGCTTTCCAAATAAAGCTGTGAGAGATGTGGACCTAGCACTTCCAACGTCATTAACCAAACATGCTGATTTTCTACCAACATTGGCTCCCTTCAAGGTACTGTCTTAGAGGTGGCAGAATAGAGATGACAGACACCATGCCTGAGCTCATATTCTAGCAAGAAGGTGAGCGTATGCTTACGATGCTAATGAGGAACATATGCGGAAAGCTTGTTAGGAACATATTTTCCTCCCATATTCATATTGCAAACTTCTATTTATCCTTCATGCTCTGTTCTTCCTGATCTCTGCAGGGACCTGTGATCTCTCTGGCTGGAGCCAGTTTCTCTTATTATAAGTTTTCAAGGAATCATACATGTTTTTATTTTTAAAATTTCATGTAGGTGCAATTTTCCTTTTGTGCTACGATTTATCTAATATTATGTCTTCAAACACACAAACTCTCTAGATTTAAACTCCAAGAGGGAAGGAATGCACCAATTGTTACTCTCCCTTTATGCCCTAGAGCCTGGCAGGTGTTAGATTCACAGTCTTTCTCTCTCTCTCTCTCTCTCTCTCTCTCTCTCTCTCTCACACACACACACACACACACACACACGCACACCAGTTTATCAAAGGTTTTATAAGTAACAGAGGTGGAATTTGAAACTAGGGTTATCTAATTTCAGGGTCTCAGAGATGACTGCAGTTGAAGGCAGAGTCAGAGTAATGGTTGCAGACCAACCAAGCTATAGTTCCTGGGGGTGTATGGGTGTTTACCAAGAAGAAAAACCCCACTGATTAAGTTTTATGAGGGATCAGATTCAGAGATTTTAAGTTTTTTTCACTGAGATCATGGAAACCTCAGAATGCTGAGTTATGTTTTAAACACAGGCCTCTCTCACTTCATTCAGTCTGGTGACTCAGATTGTCCTAAAAGGCCGGAGTCCCAACATGTTTAGAGGTTCCTGGCTGGAACACAGAGCAGTCTTTCCTCAGATAGGAAGTATTTCAGGGAACCAAAACTGTGTACTACTCTTCCCATCTGTGACCACTCCCAAAGGTCCATCTTTGTCCTGCCTGACCCTCTGGCTTTTTACATCGGACACCTAACCCAACACCTCATTGCTTTGCTGGTCACTTGTAGCCACAGCAACCACAGGAATGAAAAAGTACATTTTGTACAGTTTTGCTTATAGCAGAATGCTGGGCATTCTCAGTAGCAGGAGGAAGGTGTTTGATTATTAACAGGACACTCTTGTTTATTATGTTTCCATTTTGGAGCATTGCATTATAAAATGAGTGGTGTGTAGCCCTTTTCAGAGAGTCTTAACCTATGTAAATCAATCTTAGAATAAGACACATTGATCTAGAGAAAAAAATCTCTATTCATTGCATTCTCTACCTGAGCTCTAGTATCCCTCTCCATTTTTCATCCTGTAGGTACCCACTCAGAGCACCCACAAATTTAATCCACTTTATTTACATACCTCACAGCTATAGAAATACACATCTGATTATAAATACATATCAGCCTTTAAACTGTGGATTGATTGTCTTTTGCAACTGTTCGGATTCTAACTTGCTCAACACCAAAATGCTATAAATAAGGGGCGGGGTGTAAAGAAAGATCGAACATGAACCCTTCTTTCCTTCTTTCTCAGAATAAATGTATTCGAAAGAGAATACTTCAAAAGGCAGAAAGGTCTCTGGGATTCCCGATAACAATCTCCTGTGTATATGTAAGGCTGATTTTGGTCATGGGGTAGCAGAATCTTTATTCACGATGGGAATAATGCATTAAGAAAGCCATGAAGGGCAACCTGAAAGGAAAGCTGTCCCGCAAACTTGAGGGGTTGCTCAGTACTGTACTCTGACACCAGGATGTGGTGGTTAATACTGTCAATTTGATGGGATGTAGAATCACCTAGGAGACAGTCTCTGAGCACACCTGTGAGGAATTATCTAGATTAGGTTAGCCTCTAGGAATGTTTCTGAGGGATTTTCTTGATTTAATTAAGGTAGGAGGGCCCACCCTAAATGTGGGTGTCACCATTTCATGGACTGAATCCCAGACTGAATAAAAAGCTGAGCATCAGCATTTATCAATCTGTTTTTGACAGCTGATACAATGTGACCAGCATCTGCAAGTTCCTACTGCCATGATTCCCCCATCATAACAGACTGTATCCTCAGACTGCAAGCCAAAGCAAACCGTCCTTCCTTAAGGTGCTGGATCAGGGATTCTGTTGCAGCAATGGTGAAAGTAACCAACACATCATCTAAGACCTTCCAGTGCTTAGCAGTTTAATATAGATTGTCACAATTGCTTTGCATCTGCATGTGACACTGAGATAAGATACTCATGATCCACAGTTCATAGATGAGAGGCTTAGCGAGAGCAAATGCTGTACAGTCAAGTTAGACAAGTTGTAAGGAATCAAGATGTAATGCCAACCCTAAGATCCCTTCACACTGGGAGGCAGATCTAGGATGGGTAGAGTGGAGGGACAGTTCAGGCTTATTTATTCTTAACGCACAGCATATTTCATTGAACTCAATATCACTATTCTTCAAGAACTCTTAAGCTCTATTTGGAAGACTGTATAAATTACAATATTTGGTCTACTTGGCAAATTAGACAACTGGTGACAAACATGGAGCTTGTTGGGTGGGACTAATCAATGCCAATGAAAGTGTCATTGGAGCAAAGGTTTCTAGGCTTTCTTTCCTTTGTGTTACCAAGTGTTTAAGTGTAGTTGTTAACCATTTCCCCAGGTCATTCACTTGTGATAGATATGCTCAGTCATTTCCTAGAGTGTTTTACAGGGCATAGATCCAGGAAGACATTCACTGTCACAACAAGTGTAGATGTAGGAATGAAAATAAATGGCATATTTTAAAACAACTACCATTCTCCATGTTTGTTTCCAGTGCCTTAAACTTCTCTTAGAAGATTTAGTAGATGCTGAGGTTTTCTGTCTCTAAGAGAGAACAGGGTGACTCTTAGGAGCTGACATATCAATCTGATGCCATGAAGGTGACATATGTGTCAGCATTTGCATTTTTGCAGAGGGTGCCTTGCACAGAATAAAAGTGCTGGTGAGTGTTGGTTCTACAACTTAAAAGTAGAGCTCTTATAAAGTATATTATATGATAACCATATTAAGTTTCCAGAAATCAGGCAAAAAATGATGTCTAAGCACATCACACAAATATAACAGTATCTGACTTTAAATTCTGAAAATCCCTTATAAAGTTGTTTAGAATCTATTATTTTAATTTTATGCAGTATTCTAACTAGCTACAAGTCCACAGGGAACAGGAAAACCAAGAGGTAAACAGTTATTGTAAAATTAATAACAGTAAGAAACAGACTAATGTTATAAAATTTAAATATTCTACATAACATTTCAAAGTTTTAATTTAATGCACAAAAAAACCTCCAAAAGACTGTATTTCTATAGAACTTCTGGATAGATAAGTGTATTAATTACTTCTCTGTTGCTGTGATATCATGACCAAGGCAACTTGTACAAGGAAGAGTTCATTTTGGCTGACAGTTCCAGAGGGAGAGTCCATAATGACAGGGGAGGCATGACAAGAGGCAGCCAGAGCAGAAAGCTGAGAGCTCACTTGGTCAACCACAAACACAAAGCAGAAAGAGAAAGCAAATTCAAAGTGGGGCAAGGCTATGAACTCTCACCCCCCTCCCCCCAGTGACAAGGCCACACTTCCCTAAAGAGTCCATGAACTCCCCAAACAGTACCATCTACTGGGCCCATATACCAAGTACTCAAATACTTGAGCCTATGGGGAATAATTCTCATTCAAAACACCATATTAGAGTTATAATATTACAGAATATCAGATGATATTAATGATATTGTCTTTAAATTGAAGCTTCAATCACTATGACATGTGACAAAAATAAAGATTTGATTCCTCAGCATGTCATTCAGGCTGTCTACGTGTGTGCCAAAAGTCACAGGTGCCTTTCTACCCATAATTAATGCTGTCAGGTCCAGTGTGTTGAGTTGGTTGTATTTGTATAGTCTCACATAGGGTTTGGGGACCACTGCCAGGGTGATTGACATTATACTTACAAATGAGATTGGTCAATAATGTCTACTGATATCAGGACCAGATATAGAACTGTAAAAGCATGCATCTCCCAAAACATACAGTGAAGTCACATTTCCTAAATTATGTCCTGTACCTTTTTCTTCTGCCTGAACCCTAGCCAAAGCCATGAACTCTCACACAACCACACTTTCCTCGCTTTGCTTTCCCTTTCTTATTTTGCCTCCAACTGTTGTGTCTGTTCATCATTTCCACAGGCCAATTTCTCTTTCAATATCACACTCAGGGGCCATTTACTGTATAAGGTTTTCCATGAAAGCCCCACCCAGAAAGTCTCTCCCTGTCTCCTGAAGGCGCTTCCTTGTAATTATTCACACTGTTTCCCTTACAGTAAAGTTCTCTGTGCTCCTGCCTTCTCTTCCCTGCTGGACAACAGATTCTTCGAATGCGATTACCACATCTGGATCATCTTCGAATCCATCAATCACTGTGATTCATACAAAGATTTGCACTGAATAAACATATGCTATAGGAATATATAAATAAATGAATGGCAGATGTTCAATATTTGCTAAATTAATGAACATAAGATTATTGTTACTTCTCTCCTGTTGTGTCATACCGAGATCAAGTTATGTTTTGCAGGCTAGAAAATAGGCTTACTATTTTAGAGGCTCTATGAGTAGCTAGGCTTTAAGGAGATGGCGATAAAGTACCAGTTTTAGAGATGCTCACAGGGCAGTGGAACTGATAAGAAAGTAGATGGTACATTCATTGATGTTGATGCTTGCACAGCAGGAAAAGTTTTTGTCTTGAAGTTGTTCTCAGTACAATAAAAATCAGATAAACAAAGTGGAGAATCTTGAATAATGTTTGAATATATTTACTACTGACAGACACAATCCTAAAGGAAGATTCTGTGTGTGTTGACTTGTGTGTGCTTAAGTGTATGCATGCTTGCTGGATGCTCAGAGCATAAGGGATGTACAGAGATTCCACAAGTTCTGAAATGTGTCCAATAAAAAGAAACTGATGATTCCCTTCAGAGAAAGAGAAAACATCACTGAATAAATAATACCTTTTAAGAGGCTTTAATACATTGTAAAGAGCATTTTCACTGATTGGTAGAAATTCTTTTTGATTAATTAATTAGTTAATGTTTTCAAAGCACTTTCAAGATGAAAAACATTTCACGAGGGCTCCATAATTTTTATTTTTCCTATGTACCTTGGTTTTCCACACCAGTGGCTTTGCTTTTCCCTTTGGTTGCTCACAAAGCCACGCACCCTCACAGAGGCATGGTGAAGAATACACTCTGGAAATTGGAACTGAGAGTTGGGCTGCCAGGGAGCAGAGAATAAGGGGAAAAAAATCTCACCAAATGTATTTTAAAGTTGTATTTGAAATGCAACCATCAAACAAATGAAGAGGTACATCATGCTGAAAATTAGTCATATGCTTTACAAGGGTGATTCTGTTTGCTCCCTAGAAAGCACTCTATGAGCCTTCTACAAAGCCTTGTTTAATAGCTGTATATTTAAGGAATGAACACAGCAAACTTTTACTAAATGGTTACTAAATTCTGGCCTTGTTCCTGTACTCTCTGCATCTATTTCCTCTTCTGAACAACCATCTGAGGTACTGTTATTATAAATATTCACTGGTGGAGAAGCTAAAGATGAGAAAGAAACCACGTCACAGTGCAATCTGGGGCTCGTAACTGGTACACCCTAACACCTAGCTATGATGTCAGGAGACAAGAAGGGGGAATGGGGAAAAAAACGGCAGAGTATCACGGTTGGCTTCAGTTGTCAAGTTGAAACATTTGGGAAGAGTGAAGCAAACTGGGAAATTTCCTCTATTGGATTGGCCTGAGGGCATGTCTGTGAAGCCTTTTCTTGATTGTTGAGGGATGTGGGAGGGCTCAGCCCACTGTGGATGGTATCACCACTGGGCAAGTGGTCCTGGGTTATCTAAGAAAGCAGATAAGCACAGGCCAGTGGAGCAAACCAGTAAGCAGCATTCCTCTGTGGTCCATGTTACTTCCTGCCTCCAGGTTCCTGCCCCGAGTTCTTGCCTCCATTTCTCTTAATGATGGACTTCGATCTGCAAGCCAAATATAGTGTTTCCTCCCAATGTTGTTTTTGTCAGTTTTTTATCACAGCAACAGAGAGTAACTAGAACAGGAAAGGAAGAAATAGAGGGAGGGAGGCATAGAGAAAAAGAGGGAGGAAGGGATAGACAAAAGGAGAGGGGAAGTGAAGAGAGGAAGCAGGACGGGAAATATGGATGGAGAAGAGACAGATAGATGAAGCAAATACTTTCACTGAAAACTGGGCATGGTTGTGCATGCCTTTAATACCAGGACTGAAGAGGCAGAGGCAGGCAGATCGCTGTGAGATTGGGGCCACCCTGGTCTACACAGTGAGTTCTAGACCAGCTGGGGCTACAGTGAGACCCCATCTTTAAAAAAATTAATTTAATAGAAAAGGACCTTCATTGTTAGTGTAACCATATCCTACCTCTACAACCTCTGATAACCCAGTGTGATGGTGAATCTTCTCTGTCAACTTGATGTGATTTAGAATCACTGAGGAGACATACTTCTAGACTGTCTGTGATGGTTTTTCCAGAGATGTTTAACTGAGATGGGAAACCCCACCCTGAATGTGGGTGGCACCTTTCCTGTATGAAAAGGAGAAAGCAAACCTAGTACCAGCATCTCTTTCCACCTCCTGATTGCAGATGCAATGTGATAAGATACCTTATATGCCTGTCACCATGTCTTCTCCATGATGAATTATATCCTGGACCTGTGAGTCAAGATAAACCCTTCCAAGGCTGGAGAGATGGCTTAGCAGTTAAAAGAACTGGCCGCTCTTGCAGAGGACCTGGGTTTGGCTCCTAGCATTCATATAGTGGCTAATAACAGTCCTTAACTCCAGTTACAGAGGATCTGACATCCTCTTCTGGCCTCTGCGGGCATTGCATGAATTGGGTGAACTTACATGCATGCAGGCAAAACACTTATACACCTAAAATAAAAATAGAGAAACCCTTCCTTAAGTTGCTTTTGTCAGATATATTATAGCAATGAGAAAAGAAAGTTATACATACAGTAATAGATTACTAAATAAAAAATGTACCCAGCCTTTCCTGTTGATGAAACCAATCCACATGGCAAAGATGCACTAATTCATTTCCAAGACAGAGGTCTGTATTTAATACAGCCTCACCTGGTACTCTGCCTTCAGACCCAGAATCCTCATTACCACAAAATGACATGACAGCTTGGTCGAATGAAGTCCTGCATCCCGGGCCTCTGATTTTCTTTTGGCTAAAACATTGGTATCTGATGTTTTAAATAAATTTCATGATAAAGAGTGAATCATCTCAGCCCAACCAGCTGTGTGTGATTCTCTCATCGCTTAACACCTCACTGAACCTCAATCATCCCACTTAAAAAATGGGTGAAATAAAACAAGTAAAATCCTCCCTTTGAGTTATAGTGATAATTATTTGTCAAAATACATGGAAAGTATTGGGCGTATTCAAGAATTGATACCCCAAGCTATAGCCCTATGGCATGTTGATAGCTTTGAACAAAAGTTCTCATATCACCGTCTAGTCTCTCCTGACTCCTGTCTTTCATTCTCCCTTGAAGAGAGCCTCAGAAACTAGAATTTCCTTCCTCAAGGAGGCTCACAGAAATTAGACATCTTTCCCCTAAAATAAAATAAATAAAGCCATAAAACAAAACCAAAAAGATTCAGATCTCACTGTACCTTCCTGTGTAAGAGCTGACTATCATGGAATTCTAACCCATCATTGTCTTAGAGTGGGTCTAAAGACTATTGTTCCAGAGGGCCCCTGCCCCATACCCAGGAGAAACCAATGATACATGAAATGACCTAAAGGAGCTGGAGCGGCAGGCCTTGATGGGTTTTCCCATTTAGTATCCTACTACTGGATCAGACTCTTGTTCTTTGTTAGAGTTTCCATTCTATCAAATCTAAGCATAAACTGGACCATTAATCTCTCTGGCTTTAGGTCTTTATTCTGAAAGCTCCCAGGTTATAGGGATGTCAGCCATGGTTCTCAGGATGGGTAAGGTACAAGATCATCCTTTTCCTCACAGATAAAAAAAAAAAGACTAGCAACACTTAGAATATAATAAATGTTCCATAAAAGTGGCAATTCTAACAGTCTTCCTTCCTCCTCTTTCTCTCAAATAAATGTGTCCAGCCCTGTTTAAAGATATACCAACAAATCCTCAAGCAAGATTCAAGACTGCTAAAAACATGGAGAGAAAAATGCCATCCAAATTAACCCTACACACTTACACACACACATGAAAACCTCAATGAAATGAAGAAGGGTGGGCTCTTGGGTCAGTGAGGCGGCATCTCGGCATCCTGAACACAAATACCTAGCACAAGGACAAAGGGAAGATATAAGACAGAAGTGCAGGACTCATTGGTCATTTTGGCTGCAGGGTTCTCATTAAAGTGGGTATGATCGGCAAATCTCTTTGCAGACATGAGCTACAAAGATGCCAAAGTCATAAAACCAAGGGAGGGACGTAGCCCAGCACATCTTCCCAACTCCACTGACTTGGTGATCTCAGGTAGAGTTTATGGCCTCTTGATGACTCAATCTTTCTCCTCAAAGAAGTAGCTCCTAACCCTGAATCAGGGTTAGGGCTGTTGGGAGAAGAAAATGAATTCACCCAAAGAAAAGACTCGGAGCAGTGATGCCTGAATTGCTGAGACAGTCCTCTTTAGGAGAAAAGATGGTACCACAAAACAAGCTGTTCATGGCAAGTTGGGCTGCAGGAGGGGGAACAGAGGGCAGGGGATGCAGGAGCATCAAGACAGATCTTTGCAGTGCACAGCTCAGTGAAGAAGCATCAAATATGTTTAAAAGCAGCACTCATGTGTTTCAGTTTTCAAGAGGTCACAAGACCAGTCGTCCTTGTGTGTCCCCTCACACACACTGCTCTCTGAGAGGCACAGTGTACTGCCAACTAGCTCAAATAGTAGATATTGGATGGGTTGGAAGTCAACTATATATTTTCCTTTTCGTCTTCCGCAACTTCAGTCCTCTGAAGAGTTCATAGGCATCAACGAGCATCCTCAGAAAAGTATCAGGTTAAGGGCAGGTTAGAGCTCTGCCCAGAAACCTGTGAGAAGGCGAGTTATGAGAATGCCCAATACACTCTACCTTCCTGACCTTATGTCTTTGCTAAAAGAGTCAGGCTCCACTATATGGTTTCCCACAGCATTTGGAAGTGCCTGTGATGATGTCATAGTTGCCCAGAGGAACAGACTGCCTTCCATAATGAAATGATGATTGAGAAACAAGGATTTGGTTCTGAGATTAAAAGGTTTGTGTGCTTCCCTGCTAGTCTCGACTCTGACCCACCCCCACCCAGAAATACTTTAAAGATACTATACTAGGGAAGGGGGCCAGACAATTGTCAGAGAGGATTAGTATTATCAGTGACCAAGCTGTGAGCCTTTGGTCTCCTGGCAAACCAACTGGAAAGCGAAGCCAGCTCCAAGAAGCAGGTTCTATGGCAAATGGAGAAGTGCCACCTCGTCCCAGGGTGGCTGGGCTTAGGCAGCATTTAGCACCCCATATGAGCAGACCTATACTTAGAACAGACCAGAGAGAGGGCACATTGCCCTCCCTTTTATTCTATGATCAAGACTAGACATGCAAAGTCAGACAAGCTAAAAACAAAGTGGCCATTAAGGGATTTAGATTAGGAGACATAATTGCCCTATTCTTACCCCCCAACTGAATTCTAAATGGGTTTCAAGCCTTTACAGAGCGCTCCAATGGTTCAGGGCACAGCCCTTTCTACTGAAGTTTGGAGTGGGGGTTGGGGACTAGGGAACCAGTCCAAGAACATATTTCTAGACACATTTCAACTGGAGAAAAGGTAGTGAGGAAGGAAACAGACAGTAGTTTTAGCAAGGAAGTATTCTCTGCCTGTTAATGCAGATGGGGAAAAAAAGGCAGAAGAAACTGATTTGGCAGTCTGGGTAAGGGGGCAGGGCAGAGGAGGCAGAGACTACTGAACAATTCCTGTGAAGACTGTTTCCCTACCAGGTCTCCTTAAGAGCCGTGTTTCCTCCTAAGACAAAAAAATTACCCAGGTGTTCATTTCTTTGATTCTTCTTCACATTATTTACACATAACATCATGTCATTTTTCTCAACTATTTCCCAGGGTTCTGCATTGTCTTTAAAACACGGTCCAACCCCCCCTAGTACAGCATAGCTTGGCCTCGTTTGTCTGTCGTAACCTGCAACCCAATACTTTCCTCTTCAACTTCTCAAACATGGCCCTCCCCTTGTGAGCTTACAGACCCATTGGCATGCCATCTTGTTTCTTCTTTTTTGCAGTTCTCTATTTTTTCTTTCAAAGTTGTGCTTACTAAAATAACATTATTCTCAAGTCGCAGATTCCTCCAGGAAGAACTCAGAATACTCTCTTCTGTACTTCTTCACATCCTTTTACACTATATGGAACAATCCTTTAGCTATGTGTCCTAGTTTGTTTCTTCATTGCTGTGACAAGGACCACTACCAACTTGGGGAAGAAAGGGTTTATTTGACTTACATCTCCTGGGTCACAGCTCATCAGGGAGCCCGAGGTAGGAACGCAGGCCAGGAACCTGGAGACAGGAGCTAGAGCACAGGCCATGGAGGAATACTGCTTACTGGCTTGTTCCCCTAGCTCCTGCTCATCCCTCTTTCTTATGCAACACAGGCCCACCTGCCCAGGGGTGTTACCCCTTTAGTGGGCTGGGCCCTCCCACATCACTCAACAATCAAGAAGGTGCCCCACAGACATCGCCACAGGCCAGTCCTATGGAGGCAATTTCCCAATTGAGGCTCCCTCTACCCAGATGTGTTAAGTTGACTCTAAAGCTATCCAGTACACTATGTAATTTCTGATTTCTCAATTATCTTGTTTCTCTAACAGCTTGCTCAAATATTGACCTGTTTCAAGGCTTGGACCCCTGTCTTATTTATTTATCTGATGCATTAGTGCCTACAGAAAGCAATGCAATTCTTTTTTTTTTTTTTTAATGTACAGAAAGGACTTGGGTAGTGATCCTTCAGGCATCAGTTCGCCTAGCCCATAAAAATGTTGAGGACTGAGATCACATGATTGTGAGTGAAGCATGCCTTTTGTATACTTTCCGTTGCTATGATAAACACCATGACTGAAACAATTCAGGGAAGAAAGGGTAGATTTCATCTTACTGGTTACAGTCCACCATTGAGAGAAGTCAGGGCAGGAGGTCATTCAGGGCAGGAATCTGGCAGGGCAGGAACAGGAAGCAGAAACCATGGAAGAAGACTGCTTATCAGCTTGCTTCCCTCAGCTCCTGCTTAGCCAACTTTCCTTTACATCCGAGAACCACCAACCTAGGGGTGATCCCATCTACAGTGGGCTGGGTCCTCCTATATCAATCAACAATCAAGACAATTCGCCTCAGAGTGGCCACAGGCCAATCAGATCTGAGTAATCCCTCACCAGAGACGCCATCTTTCTAGGGTGTGTCAGGTTGACAATATAATCTACCCAGGACAGAACACAGCCCCACCTGGTGGCAACATACACAAATTGCAGTTTAAAGTTCCAAAACAATTACTTGTCTGAGGCTTGCAGAAGTTTCTACCTGGAAACTTGAGTTTCAAAATAGTAATGACAGAAAGGATTACCCGTGATCATTTTGGTCATATATCCTTATACTGATGATTAGCAGATAACTTTATAGATACTCCCTATACATTTAGGTACTGAGTTTCTTCCACTATCATCAATTTAAAAAACTGAATCTACATTCAGAATCTAGATTCAGGATTAAGAAGTTTCTACCTGGAAACTTGAGTTTCAAAATAGTAATGACAGAAAGGATTACCCGTGATCATTTTGGTCATATATCCTTATACTGATGATTAGCAGATAACTTTATAGATACTCCCTATACATTTAGGTACTGAGTTTCTTCCACTATCATCAATTTAAAAAACTGAATCTACATTCAGAATCTAGATTCAGGATTAAGAGTGTTTATTTATTATAATATATAAAGATATCATTTCTCAAGAATTAATGGTAACCCTTTCAACCACGAAATTTTATGAAACCCTGGCCCATGATCACATGAAGAATCTATGGCCCGATAGCTATCACACTGCTGCTAGATAAACTTATATATGTTCCTTGCACTATTAGAATTCCCCTTGTTTCTCTATGCAGTCTTTTCAACATTCTGCGGAAAGTATATCACAGATGAAATAACAAAGCTGCTCTTTGTACACTGTTGCCCCTCTGAGGAACATGGAACTTCTCTCTCTATTCAGATATATAATGTAACTCCAAAGTCAGACTGCTAGAGGAGATAAGAATTCCTGAAAGTAAAACAATATGTTTTGAAGATAAGAACTCGCCCATTGAATCGCACCCCAGACTGAGTTTCACTCTGCCTATCTGTGAATGAAGATTCACTCTGAGGCCTTTTAAAGAACTGTCACATGTCTGCCCTCTCTCTTCCCTAATCTGCTCTGCAGATGGTCATCAGATTATCATCCTTCACCACAGCAGTGCATATCAGTTTTACCTGAAAGTTTGTAGACGTTCATCCTTCCACAGAACAAAATTCTACCTGTGAGTTCTTATAGTGGAGAGAGCCGGTGAGCTGGGCTGCCCCCTGAAACACTGGCTTCACAGTGCTTCCTTTCCTCCCCATTTGCCAGCTCTCTGGTTTCTTACATTGCCGCTACACTATGATGTACAGGTGACCGCTTGAGGATGTAGATTTTGATTGACTGGTGTTGGTCAGAGCCGAAGCATCTACCTTACTATGCAGTTTGCTGTGATGTCATGACTTCTGATCTCAGGGCCCAGATTCAAATACTAGGGACAGACTCCAAATCTCAACATGTCTATCCACCTCTCTTCTCACACCCTGGCATTTATGACTTTTATGATTGCTGCTTATTCTTCAGAAATTAATTCTGAGCCTCTCCCCTTCCTAACATTTATCTTAGCCCTTCTAGCTGTGCTTTTCAATTTGGCTGAGCATTAGAATGACCTGGGGCAACTTAAAAATCTAGTTGCACAAGTGTATTTTAGGTCAATTTAGTCAGCCACTGGGGTTGGGACAAAAGCATTAGCGTTTTTTTTTTTTTTTTTTTTTTTTCTTCGCAAAGTCCTTAGTTGATTACAACCTGCAGCCAAATTTGAGAACCACTGAATTTTGGATGAAAGTCATATTTTATTTCAAAACCTTCTTTTACCTGTGTTTGATTTGACTTTGCTGTAAAGTGCTCTTGTCTTTATACCTATCTTGTATCTCCTTCTAGCTCACCCACATTGGGAAGGGACTATTTTCCATCTTTGGAATGTTGAACATCTCACCGCTTGTACAGGAAGTTGAATCTGAGTCCTTGAGTTCAGTTTTCAGACTTACCGTGCACCCTTTTGCCAAATACCCTTCAGTGTCCTTGGGCGGCTCTCTGTGCCTCAATTTTCTTCTCCATTTATTGGAAATAAATAGCAGCTGAAGGTGGGGAATGTTTGATGATTAAGTGAGATAAACTATATAAAGCTGAGTGCTGGCTCAGTGTCTACTCAACAAATGCTAGCCATTATTATTATTAATTAGCCTTCTTTGTATGTCTAACATTGTATAACATAGCAGTAAGCAGTCAATAATCATTTGCTGGATGAATGAGTCAATAAATGATGGAGAATAAATCATATTTAATTGCTCTAAAATAAAGCCAGAGCAGTCAGTCTTCTACTCTGAAATTCCAGTTAATGAATGTTAACTATTTACAAGTGCTTGCTGGCATCTCTGTGGCCAATGTCCTAGTGAATCCCAGTCTGAGAAAAGGTAGATGACTGCCTCAGAGTACAATAGATCTGAGAATGTTTTGTTAAAACATTCTCATTAGCATGTATCCACTAAAACCCATGAAGCTATTTATGTCATTGGGAGAGACTGGATTGATCATGTTCTTCTCTGGAAGACAGCTTTAAAATCCAATCTAACACCAATGGGGATTACACATTTCATAATCCTGAAACTGCGTAACTACCTGTGCTTTAATGAAGACTGTCTCACCCTCCACTGGAGGGACATGGTCAAGGCATCAGACTTGCAAACAGTCCCATGTCAGTTTAATGACAACAGAGTGTTTTGTCACCCTGGGACACTAAAGTAGGTGACTGGAAACTGCAGCCAGGATCTGTGATGTGATGGAACGGGTGAGGTCTGACTATTACCGCTGTGGATAGAGCCCTTTTGTTGGAACCCATCCTGATGGAATGAACAGCCTCTGTTCTGTTTATTGATTACTCCCTAAGTATTGAAGTAGAGGCAGTGAGAGCTTCCCAGGAAAATACTCAGATGCCATTGTGTGCCTTTCACTTTGGCAGGGCCAGATAATCAGTCAGAAATTCACTTTTAAACCTAAACAACATGTTCGATATTCTTACACCCCTCAAGAATAAAATCAAGCAAAAAAAGAAAAAAGAAAAAAGAAATGTCTTAAGTCTCTCGTATCTGAGCCCTTTCACTGAGGTGATCCTTTTCACTAAGCTTAGGCTCAGGCTGCCATCCTAGCACCCAGCATCACTGAACTTTGCCTGAGGAGCAGCTCCTGCACCTCTGCCCCCTCCATGTTTGATTCCACAATGAATAGAATTTAAAGGATTCCATCTGATCATGGTGCTGTCCAATGACTTCCTATTGTACTTTGAATAAAATCCAGGCTCCTTGGTTGTCTCACTCCACCTCAAATCATGCAACCTTTCCTTATCATTTGACCTCTTCCCACTCTACCTGGACCCCTGTAACACAGCCCTGAGGGCCTCTTCCTGTACCTCACAACAAGCTCATTTCTCCAGCCCCACTTTCTGTACCCTTGGGCAGTTACCTGAAATTCTCTTTCCTGGGGTCTTGCAATTTTTTTTCCTCATTCATTTCCTACTCGGTCCCCACTCCATGCTCGTTAACCCATTGATCTTTATTTTCTTTATTGTTTAGGTGTTTACTTGTATAGTGCTTGTTTTCATATCACTTCGTTCAAAATATAGAGATCCTGGATCGGACGGAGTTTCTGGCTCACTGACCTGTTCCAGGAATAATTTTGTTAAATAAACAAATGAACTTAGCAACATTTTTAAAAATCTTAGTAAAACTATTTATGAACTCAGCATGTATTCTTATACAAACCATAACCCTCTACCATTAAATAAAAACAAATATTTAGAGAAATGTTCTGTGCCTAAGTGGGAAGACTTTTCCCATTACTTAGCACTATCAAATAGTACACATTTTTAACTATGGACATTGAAGAACACTAAGGTTTGTTACTACAACAAATATACTGAAACCAAAGAGACTTTACAGTGATTGGGTCCTTTCAATTACCTAGTGATGCTTTAATCTCTGGCAATATGTTGTTTTTTTGTTTTTTTCCGTATACCTATCTTACCACTCAAAATATTTTTACAATTGTGTCATTAATTTCATTTTTGTAAATATAACTGTTACTTAATTTTCCTTTTCTGTAACAAAATACTCAAGGTAACTTAAAAAGTGAAAGGTTTATTTTGGCCCCAAGTTTCAGAGGTTTCAGCCCATGGTCACTGGATTCTGTTTTTCCGTCACTGAGTAGGTAGTATGCTGCTGCAGAGACTGTTGACGGAGCAAACTGTTGACCTCATGGTGACCAGGGAGCCAAAAGAAGAATGAATCTCAAAAGCCTCTTTGAGGGCATGTCCCCAATGGAATAACTTCCGACCATTAGGCCCCAGCTCTTTCAAGTTCCGCTGCCTCCTAATAGTTCCAGAGTCTGGGGACTAGGCTTTAAACACATGGGCCTTTGGGGGCATTTAAGACCCAAACAATAGCAATATTAAAAATTTAATGCTTTAATTACAGACAATTTAGGCAATTATTTTGTAAGCAGAGGTGACATATAATAATGTACTAGTCTGTATATAAAAATGTACCAGTTTGTAGAGCATCAAGGGTGTTGTTCATTTTTCAATCTGCACCATTGTACTCCTGTTTCTCTGTCAGAAAGTTACACACAGACATCTAAAGGTGGAATTAAGAACACTTCTTCATAAGGAGGAAAATGGCAGATGATTCTAAAGATAATGAGGGTTAAGCTCTCTACTCTTTTTTTTTTTTTTTTTTTTGGATAT
>NW_008347571.1:3439284-3444292 GCF_000622305.1 Nannospalax galili | reverse complement strand
CTTTTTTTTTTTTTTTTTTTTTAGGTAGTATTTATTCCTAGAAGCACACTCTCCTCTTGTATTAGGCTCAGACACATATAATCTTCTTAACAGGATTTGTGAATTAGAAAAGGAAAAGGATATTTCAAAATTGGAGGAGAATTTTGTTCAAAATTATATATGCATATATATATAGCCTTCAAATTATAAGTAAGAAAAAGTCTATGGAAAACATATTTTGAAACATTCTTATTATTATGTTCAGTGATACTGTTCATTGTAAGAGTTCTGTCTGATAATGTTGCCTCAGCAAAATGTTTTACAAAGAGTACTATTATCATTCCCCTCTTGCTTGAAAGAATGTAGTAAGCAACTTTAGACTCTTGTTTTTAGCTTTAATTGATAACTTATTAATATTTTTCAAATATGCTAATAAAGAGGCTTCTGTGACTAAGACTTCCAGAAGTACTCTTCTCTCTGGTCATCACATTCCTTTCTACCTTTTTCCTTAAAATCATAGATGAGGCAGGTGTGTCAGAGCTATACAGCCATGTTATTTCTTGAAACAGCTGGTGCCAACTTGTCGAAAGCAAAGCTCACCTTTCCAAATATTGCAAGTCCTGTGTAAGTAGACATAATGTAAGCTCAGTACCCACAGTTATTGATTCGGTTCATTGACAGCTGAGGTGTTTAATATATCCATCCTCTTTGTAATGCCATTTTAAAACTCTTTGAGGATTAGGAAGGCAATTTTCTCAAAGGGATTCTCCAGAGAGCAAAGGCCAACTAGCCCCATAGTGGTGAGGGCTCCGACAGAAACTTAAGTGAGGAAAATGGAGCTGGGAGAGTAGCAGGTATGTTCTAGCCTGCCACAAATAATGATTTTTAAAAAGCCCCAGAAGAATGCGCTTTGCTGCTTTACATAATGCTGTAATGCATTAACTCATGTAATATGACTGGTAAAAGTTTATTTATTCATTTATTTCTGCCTCAGGCAAATACCGGATAAATGCTTACAATAGCAGGTTAGCAGGTGTTTCGGCTACAGATTAGTAAGACGCTTCTTGTTGGATGGTAACTGTTTAACTGCTTGCTTAGTTCTAGCCCACGTGGAAATTGTCAGTCTTTAGTGATTTGTGGAAAACAACAAAAACAATGGCCCAAATTTTATACAGTCTTATTTAGATCAGAGGCAGATTTGGCACACTTGTGCTTGGGTAATCAGCTGACAATAGAATTACCATGTGTATAGTTAGTATAATTTATACAGCAAGAGATTCTAACTCACGTTCACCATCTATCCATCTTTATAACTATTTACATGTTTAGAAAAACATTCCAGGATGATGCTGGACTGTTACACTGGCTGCACCCTGTGCTGATCAATTTCAGATACTTCTTTAGCCATTTGCCTTTAGTATTTTGTATAATATGCCTTAAGGCTACTGAGTGCAGCTATAGGTTTCCTTTGCTCCCTGATACATTGTCCTGGGTGCTTGGGTACTCGGTGAACTGAACTGATGTAAATGAGGCTTGAAATGTTAAACACAACTTGTAATATCAAAAGGTTTTCATATCAAATAATTTTGTCCCGAGAGGAACCTAGAAACATTAAGGGTGCATACAGTGTCCAAGGGGTCCACTAGTTACACGAAATATCCCAGCAGTAGATGGATAATTAACAGCTCACACTAGGAACACAAAACAAAGCCAGTTTATCTTGTCCATGTAAATAGACTAGAGGAGTTTTTCCTCAGAATTAGGTATGAATAAAACTAACTGAATTTACAACCAAAAATAACTGGAGACATCTGTGTGGTAGGTTTTATGACTGGGCCTTGACGGAGTATTTCCTTACAACTACAGTTGCAACAATTTTCTAAGCACAGCTGAAGTTTCAAACTAGCCTCTGTCAACTTATCTCAAAACCCTATGAAATAATTTTTTGCTAAACTGATTTTCAGGGTATGTATATACTGCTGTTCTATGCTCAACGTGGATGAATTTCTTACTCTGGGTGCTGGGGTGGGGGTGGGCAACATGTTGCCCAAACAGATTTGAAATCAAAGGTTCCTAAACCAAATTATTGAGGTTTCCTCCTCTGTGAAAGTCAGCGCGGCAAGAACACACCTGAGATTCATGGGCAAAGGAGGCACCACCAGAAACAAATTTGCATTGTTACAACATAGAGAACTGCTAGCTACCAGCAAGGGACAGACAGAATGCTGGCTCTTACCAGTATCTTGGCTATGGGGGTGGCAGGGACATTGGCCTGTCCAGAGATAATGTGTTTCAGTGGGATGGGGTAGGTGAGTGCTACCTACCTATGGATGGAATTCAAGGATGCTGCTAAATACTCTACAGTACACTGACAACCCTCCACAGCAAAGACTTTATCTTCTCTAAATGGTAATGTTGCTGAGTTTCAGGGAATCACCTTGATGACTCAAAGCGAGTGGAAATTTAGGACTGAATTGTCCAGATAATTACCTTAAACTAGAGGATCCGCTTGACGCTTGACTCTGCCCAAGGAGGGCTGGTCTGAGAGCACAAACAAAGATGCTGCAGCTTGAGTTAATTAGTATAAACATCCAGGGGCTATGGAGGTTCCTTCCGACTGCAGGCCTAGATCAGCCAATCAATTGTATCTGCTTTTCATCCATCATGAGGGGCAATCTATCCCACAGGAACTGACACCAGGAGGTGACATTTCTGAGGACTAGCGCTACAGCTAGGGACATGCTGATTCATTGATGTTATAACCTCATTCCTGCAAGTGCCGTTATTTAGTTAAGGTTTACAAAGCATCCTGAAGATAGAAAATGCTATATAAATGCTAAGCATTGCTATTACTGTTATCTTTCCGAAGGAACTGCTTTCCTGAGCGATGTCACAGTGCAAAAACAAACAGAGAGACATCACTTCATACCCATTTGTGGTTCTGAGGAGAGGTTACAGTAATGAGTAATTTACATTGTGCCATCTCCTCTGCACTCCAAGTTAAAACAAATTAAATAAAGCTTAATTAGACAGTGTTCTATGCACTACAAAAAATGCAGCTGATTGATATTCTAAGTAAATACAGGTTAGTAACGGGAGGAAGAATACTGAAAAGGTTCCAGAAATACAAAATCAAGCCTGAATTTCCATCATACTAAGCATATGCATGAAGCAGATTAAAATCCCTAAACATATCTTAATTTTTTTTCAACGGTCTCCTCTTTTGGGTATTATATGTAATGTGTAATATATTCAAATATTTCCCCATGTTGAAACAATGCTTGGCACACTGGCATTTTCACGTCACTAAAATTTGTTTTGAATTATGCCGGGAAGGGTCTCTTAACACACTGTGAAAAGAAAGAATGATAAATAAACAAATAAAAACCTTTTTGACAAGTCCTAGTAAAATGCTAATTGTAATGATTGCCTAAAAGGTAATTGTGGATGTATTTGTAAATTATTTTAGATTTAATTTTCTGATGGTAGTGACACTTAAATGCCAAGCTTTCCCTGGGATTTTGATTTAGGTAGAAACTGTCAAACTGTCAATAAATGCACTAGTCACATTTGACTGTCATGCCTAAGGCACTGGGAAAGATACGGATACAAAATGGCAGCAATAATGATGTCATCAGGAGAACAAGCAAACACAGTCCATGCCTGCCTGCCTATGCTGGTTGTGTTTCTCTATCGGTATGTTTTGTTTTTATAGAAACCTACAGGAAAACAAAGTTTGTCAACTTAACAAATTCCTGCCACTTTTTTTTTTTTGCCTTAGATCTAGTCAAACTCTTTGGGTTTCTCCCTCATGACTATTTACCTTTTACACTGTCAGAGACAGGAGATTTAAGTTGGGGATTTAGAGAATAAGCAAATAAATTTCTCAAAGAAAGAATGTGCCTATTACGTTGTGTAAATGCTAATATCACAAAATAGTTACAGTCTTAGATCTATTGGGGGGGGGGCTAATGTTTCTACCTAAAGGCAAAATTAGAAATACCCTGCTTTTTGAACATTGCATTTTACAGTTTTTTTTTGCCAGTTTAACTCCACAGACAGATGACACATTATTTAGGATTAGAACTGCAGCAGAATATGTCATCAAGCTAAGAGAGAGAGAGAGAGAGAGAGAGAGAGAGAGAGACAGAGACAGAGACACAGAGACAGAGACACAGAGAATGGAGAATGTCTAATAAAAAAGAGAGGCAGTTCAGACATGTAGGAACAGTTTTACAGTATGGACATACTCTTCTGTTTATAATATAAAGAAGCTTCACTAAGCCACATGCTCCTCTTGTGATGTGGGCATAGGACCTTAATCCCTTATAATCCCTTAATCCCTCTTTGCTCCACACCCTCCCTCAAAATATATGACTATGTGTATGTGTGCTTTATATATCAAAGTGCTGCAAACAGCACTTAATCTCATTACAAACAGTGAGAGAAATGGTTTGTAGTTGCTTGTGATATTCTAGGTCTAAAGATAGAAGAACATTCTTCTCTGATAGGATAATTCCCTATTTCATGATGGATGTACTGTTTCAATAAAGAATGAGTGAGAGCTGGAGAGAAGGCTCAGTGGTTAGGAGCACTGACTGCTCTTGTAGAGGACCCGGGTTCCGTTCCCAGCACCTACATGGCAGCTAACAACTATCCTTAACTCCAGTTCCAGGGGACTCTTACACCCTCCTCTGATTCCATGGGCTTTGCACAACATGGGTGCACTTACATACATGCAGACAATACACTCATACACACAAATATGGAGAGAAGGCTCAGTGGTTAGGAGCACTGACTGCTCTTGTAGAGGACCCGGGTTCCGTTCCCAGCACCTACATGGCAGCTAACAACTATCCTTAACTCCAGTTCCAGGGGACTCTTACACCCTCCTCTGATTCCATGGGCTTTGCACAACATGGGTGCACTTACATACATGCAGACAATACACTCATACACACAAATAAAAATATTAAAAAAAACCAAAACTGAAGCCTAACTTTTTATGAACATAAAGAACTATCCAGTA
>NW_008347571.1:3437073-3439270 GCF_000622305.1 Nannospalax galili | reverse complement strand
AAATAAATAAATAAATAAATAAATAAATAAATAAATAAAATAATGAGCAGAGCTCTGACTCAGGACCACAGTCTCAAGAGAAATCTGAGGGAGCAAGTTCTCAGTAGTTTGGATCTGCTCTTAGCCTTAAAACGGACACTAAAAGTCAAGCTGTTTTTTTATTCATCATAACTGTAATGAGTTAGGGCATAGTAAATTGCAAGAAACATTAAATATTGTCTTTTCTTTTTTCAAATCCTGTAAAACTTCTGGTTTATGACAGGGAATTCTAATCTTTTGATCCCTCTGCACATCCTTTAAGACTTTTATTTATGAAAAGGTCCTAATATATTCCCTAACCTGATGGTCTGCTGCATTGGGGGAGCCCTTCCCCTCTTTGGTTAACCCTCTTCCGTCCTGTCTACTTATTCTTTTAGGCTAGCCAACCAGGAGAGGCTGGACTTCAGCCAGTGTGGAAAAGATAAAGTACTCTGATGTTAGGGATAAAAACCTATTAAATTTCTGCGTAGTGTGTGCTCACTGAATGACCAGGAAATGCACCCTTTTGCAAAAGTAAAAACTGCCTTGTCCAGTTACTTTTGCTTTATTCTGTGTTTATTGTGTGGTATTGGTTTATGGTCCTTGGACCTCAGATTTTACTTTTAACAATTGCCTCACAGATGAACCTAGAAAACTCTTCTATTTTACCTCCATATAATTTTTGTGTGTGGGTTTACTATCATTTACCCTTGTTTTGAATTATGTCTAGTTTTTGGCAACACAGTAACTTTCTGATTAGACTGAGAGTCTTAATCTGTCCCTGCCCTCATTTCACTCATTTTTGCTTGTAGCAAATTTCTAGTTTCAAAAGAGAAACCCAACCCTTTGTCATCCTCCACTTCTTCCATTATTATTCCCAATGTTAAGCCACACGGAGCTACTTCCTGTGTCTAGATTTCCCTGGGCTGAGCATCTCATATGGGCTCATCTCATTTAGCATGTAGTCAAGTTTATCCATGTCATAGTAGATATCTATGTAGTAGATACTCCATTCCTTTCGCGGTCAGGTACCATACCATGGTGTATAGAGATCAGATAGAGTTTTGGGTTGCTTAAGACTTTGGGATACTATATATAATACCATTATAAATATTCATGGTCAGATTTGTTTGGACCTATACCTAGGTTTATACATAGTTGATGTATTTATGATATTTTTCTACATCCACATTTCTTGAAAAATATTTTATTCAGTGAAACTCTTCATGGGTACTTTCCACATCAAACATGAATAATAAAAAACTTTCCTTTTTTGTAATATATAACTCTTATTCAGAAAATATCATTTTAAAACTTTTTTCTAGTTTCTTAGTGATAGATATATTTTTTATCCATGTAACATTAATATAAAATTTACTTCAGTCCTTCAGAGCTCTTTCAATTAACATTTGAATATATTGTTTACTTACTTTCTTGTTCATTTCAAGATTTCATATATACCATTTTCAAGATGCAGCCACTTACTTTATTGCTGTTCAAAGAACCTACTTATGGTTTGTTTACTGAGGAATTTAATACTTAAAAGTGTGAGGTCAAACCACAAAAATAATTACTGATTTTGAGTGGAGTTTGTCTCTTTTGTTTTCTTGATTACGTCAATCAATTTCTTCAAGAATTCAAAAGTTTCTTTTATTCAGATAATCCTGGATACTATGTTTTTCTATTGTTTTGCTGTTTCTGGCAGGAAAACCCTTTCTCAGATGGACATCCATGCACCCAGACCCCTCAATTGCTGAAATGTCATTGTACCTAGCTGTCACATCTGACATTGTGACCCCATTCAGAAGCTGTTAAAAAAAAACAAACCCAAACTGTTATTTCTGCTGTATTTTTTCTTCTCCTAAATATGATCACATATATTTCTCACTTAATTCTACTTAGTATATATCATTTTTCCTATGTTTTAAGCTTCATTAGTGTATGGATAGATATATGATGTTCAGGATTGGAACTAAGAATCCAGTAAAGTGTATTGTAGTTAACAAACTTCCAACATTTGCTGAATGAATAAACTCATTGTTGAACAAATTGGCATGGCTCAAAAATAAAATAGTTGGGAGGGGAAAAGAATTGTAATAAATATGATATTCTGAGTTTATCTTTGATAATGAATACCTTTCTTAAACTTTTACAAAAACTTTATTGAGAATTTCATACA
>NW_008347571.1:3382682-3436954 GCF_000622305.1 Nannospalax galili | reverse complement strand
CCAAGGACATTTGATTTTTAGCCAAGAAACTGGCTACTTTTCTTTGGGATCTTTTTACCCTAACTGCCTAGCCAAATCCTACCTCCTATTCTTATCACGCCATCCTCTGAAGGGGTTGCCCAAATTGGCAATAGGGAATAGGGACACACACTGCTCTGGCTTCGTGCATGCTGAACAGGGATGCAGGGTGAGGAAATTGGAGTACCCCTTCAGTGGGTCCATCTAAAAGACTCCCAAATTGCATAACTCTTGTCTCTAAGGGGAGAAGAAAGTCCTTGAATCATGAATAAGAGATGTTAAGGAGAAGTAGAGGCAAGAGTAATTAGCATTACAAGTTCTATACAGGGAACTAGGAAAAAGTCAGAACAGGGAAATTTTCAAATGTTCATATGAGAGTCCATTGGTGTTTCTTGACAAGGGCTTCCAAAAGTATCCCTCTACTGGGTTCTTCATTTTTCTTTTGTCTTCCAAGGCTGGACTAGTCGGCTGGGAAGATTGGCTGGATACTCAGGTGAGGGTCCAGTGACCCTGCTTGGCACTCCTTGAATGAATGAGCACAACCGTCAACAAGCCCAATTGTGACTATGTTTAGCGGTCAGGCTCAGCAGAAGTCATGATAATGGTAGTTATGTATACCTTAGGGACAATGAAGACCTTAGGAGTAATTCTCACTTTAAAATATAGGACATATAGGTGCTAGACAGATAACTCAGTGGTTAAGAGTGATTGCTGTGCTGGCAAAGCCCTCAGTTTAGATCCGAGCACCTACATAGAAACTCACAACCATCTGAAATTCCAGTTCCAGAAGTTCTGGTGTCCTCTTCTGGCCTCAAAGAGAACCACATACACGTGGTGCTCATACATGCACACAGGTAAAACATTCATGCACGTAAAAGAAAAATAGTAAAGCAATTTTTAAAAATGACATATATTTACAGTGGATACATCTTATTTAACCTTTTACATTGTACAATATCCCCCTACCTGGATTCAGAAAAGTCCAGGTCAGTGATTTATGGCAAAGTAAGCATATATAAATATATATAACCACAGTGCTGATGAAATGTTAGAGGATTCCCAGTCCTTCCTCCTTGCAGAGTAATCACTCTGTAGACAGTTTTAGTAATCGTCTTCTTAATTTTCTTTGTAGTTTTGGCTTATAGCATGCCCTAAACACTTTAATTGGCTGCTCTTAAATTTAAAATTAAATAATAAAGTAATTTAATATCAGTCTTAATAAGTGTAACTCTAGTTCCAATGTTATATTATACTGAATTTAGTAAGATTAGTGCAATTTATTTATCCACACTACTGTGAATTAATAATTTATGTAGAGTTTTTACATTTTCTATACATATCATTTGAAAATTTGTATTTATTATTTTTATTTTATGTGTATGACTGTATTGCCTGCATGTACGTAAAGACACCCATGTCGTGCAATGCCCAAAGACGTCAGAAGAGGGGGTCAGGTCCCCCAGAACTAGCTTTATTAACAGTTGTTAGCTGCCATGTGGTGCTGGCAACAGAACCTGGGTCTGCTGCAAGAACAGCCAGTGCTCCTAACCACTGAGCCATCTCTCCATCCCCAAGTAAGCAAACATTTTAAATGCTTTCTTCTCAGTCATTCTATCAATCCTGGTTTTGTTTTGTTTGTTTATTTTGAGGTTGTTTTTATCTTTGCTTTGTTTTATTGGCTAAAACATTTGTTGCAATGCTGAACAAAAACTAACTTATTTGTTATTCCTATATCCAATATCAGAAGAAGGCATGCAATATTTTACATGGTATAAATGTGGGCTGTGATTTGTAATTGTTTAGGGATAATGTTTACAAAAGTTAAAAATACTTCTTTCTAGTTTGCTAAGCTTTGTATCAATAATGTTATATTTTATTTTAATAAAACCTTTTGAATCCCATGATGATTTCATGGGTTCCTCTGTTCATAGGTTGTACATTGCTTTTATATTAAATAAATTTTGATTTATGGCATAAGTCTGCTTGCAATGCATAAGTCTTTGAGTGCTAGATTAGAATTACTAATAATTTTTTAAATATATTTTTATGTGTATGAGTATATTGCCTGCATGTGTACAGGTGCACCCGTATTGTGCAATGCCCATGAAGCTTAGAAGACGGCATCGGATCCCCTGGAACTGGAGTTACAGATGGTTGCTAGCCACCATGTGGGTGCTGGGAATCCAACCAGGGTCCTCTGCAATAACAGCCAAGTGCTCTTAACCGCTGAGCCATCTCTCCAGCCCCTAGGATTGCTTAAAAAATGTAAGTTTATTTTCATCTATGAATTGTGGGTGGTATTGGTTGTTAATCTCCTTCTCTCATAATGACCTCAATGTTTTTGGTATAAGGGCTACAAAGAATTCATGGAATGAGTGGAGAAGCGTTTGCTCATTTTTCTAACTCTAAAGAGTTAATGTTGAGTTATCATCATCCATTCCTAGAAGGTTTGCTACATTTTCCTGGATTTGGCATTTAATTTTTGAAGACTTTAATTTATGATTGAATATCTTTAATAATTATTGGCATGATCAGATCTTCCATTTCTTCTCAAGTGTGCATTAGTCTAATCTACACATTTGTCTTTGTTGGCATAATGTTGTCATGTTATTCATCTTTCTTCTATACAGAGATATGTGCTATTGATCCTGATTACTCTCAACATAAATTTCTCAGTTTTATGACTCTTTTAAAGACTGTACTGTTGGCATTGTTCATGTCTTTATTGTATAATTCATTTTGCTTTGATTTTTTTTTCTATTTCCTATTCTATTTGTGATTATTTTCTAAATTCTGGAATAGCTGTTTTTCAGCATGATCCTCCCTACTAGTAAGTTCATTTATGGGCATAAATTAACATCTAAAAGTAGATTTTCATGCATCCCACATTTTATATAACATCTTTAGTATTACTCAATTCTAAATGTTTTAATTTCTTTATTGATTTCTTCTTTGATCACAGGGATCTTCTACAAGAGTATTTATAAACTTATATCTGTTGTGGTTTATGTATGTCTCTCAAAATCCATGTATTAGAGACGGTCCTCAATGAAACAATGTCAGGTGGTAGAGACTGGTAAAAGGTGTTTAGGACATAGTGACTCTGAACCTTGAATGGATTAGTTGGTTAATGCAGGGAAGTCTCTCTGCTACCTTCTCCCACTCTCTTTTCCTATCCCTTTTACTATGTTGCAGTGCAAGAAAAAGTTCTTCACTGCGGCTGGAGAGATGGATCAGTAGTTAAGAACACTGACTCTTCTTGCAGAAGACCTGAGTTTGAATCCCAGCACCCACATAGCAGCTAACAACTGTCTGTAACTCCAGTTCCAGGGGATCCAACAACCTCTTCTGTCCGCTGTGGGCATTGCATAACGTGGGTACACTTACCTACATGCAGGCATAACACTCATACACATAAAAATAAAAATAATAAATAAAATACTTTTTTTTTTTTTTAAAGTTCTTCACTGTATGCAGTCCCTCAATCTTGGGATTTCCCTGGTTCCAGAATAATGAGCCAATTACAGCCTCATTGTTTATAAATTACTGAGTCTGTGCTATTCTTTCATATAACCATAAAATACTGATATATAAGTTGAATATTGCCTAGTTATATTTGTATAACTTAAATTTTGTGAGGGGGTTGATTGAACCCAAGCCCTGTGCTTGCTAGGCAAGTATGCTGTCCTGCACTCCCCCTCCAACACTGTGGTATTTCATACCTAAATTCTTCATGGTCAAAAACCACATTCTACATGATTTCAACCCATTTTATTGGTTTGTTTAATTTAATTTAATTTAATTTTTATTTAAATGACATAGATTTATGGCTGCACATAATTCTTTACATACATTAAGCATAAAATTTCCTGTGGGCAATAATAAATGTGATTTATAAGTCACAAATTTGTGGGAAGTCTATTTCTTATTATCTTTTTTGTGAAAATTCTAAGTAGTTTATTGGGCTTGCTAACAGAGCATAGGGTGGGGGTTTATTTACAGAAGAATGCCCTCCCCCCATTTATGGCTGCACTGGAAAGTCCACACTCAAATTTAGAACCCAAGACTTCCTAACTGCCCCACAAGATGGCAAAAGAGCTGCCTCATGGCATTCTAGGCTTATATAACCTTGGCCCCTCCCCCACATGCTGCTAAGGTCGACTGATTGGGTGGGAGGGGTAACTGACTCCACCCTTGCCTCCTTGATGAGAGTGACTTGGCCCATTTCAATGGATTTCAACCCATTATTGAAAATAGGTTGAGAATATGCCAAACATTCCACCAGTAAATGTTAGATGTGAATTTTAGTTTTACTAGGTATGGTGTGATATATCTACCAATTATATCATTTGCTTATCATATTATTAAAATTCATTTCCTAATGGATTTTTGTTTTATTCATTTTTGATATATATATTTTCTGATCAGATGTTTTTTTCTTATTATTGCTATATCTGTTCTATAGTCATACATGCTTATGTGTACAGTGCATGGAAACTTTGAATTGTCACATTTGACTGATGAATTCCACCTATCATCTTTACAAATGTTCCCCTTCATTTCTGGTCATACTGATTTCAGGATGCTTAATGAAACTGATAGAGCTGGGTAGAATCTTTTGATTTATATCTACAAGTTATGGGTTGTTATTTATAACATTCAATCATTTGAATGTAGGTAGGTGCACCTGTGTTGTGCGATGCATGTGGAAGTCAGAAGAGGCTGTTGGATACCCTGGAACTGGAGTTATGGACAGTTGTTAGCTGCCATGTGGGTGCTGGGATTTGAACCTGGGTCTTCTGCAAGAACAACCAGTGTTCTTAACCATCTCTCCAGCCCCAGTAGCCTTGTATTTTTATATTAATCTCATATAAACTTTATATAATCATGCTTAAGTAGTATTCTAATATGAGCATTACTTGTTTTTCACTTACTATTTGGGCTTAGCTACAAATCCATTCAGCATACTTCATCTCAACATTTTATTTCCTTTTGATTCTTTGTTCTTTCCTGCTTATATAATTATTCACTTTTTTTTTTTTTTTTTTTTTTTTGAGACAGGGTCTCCCTCTAGCCCCAGCTGGCCTGGAACTCACTATGTAGACGAGGTTGGCCTTGAACTCACAGAGATCCACCTGTCTCTGCCTCCCAAGTGCTGGGACTAAAGGCATGTGCCACCACACCTGGCTGATTATTGACTTTTTTTCTTCACTGCTGAACCAGCTCTCCAGCCCCTGCATATACTAATTTTTAAGTCAGTAGTTTAGCAGTCTTATTTGTATAGTTTCAAAAGTTACATCACAGTATCATTATATTAAGGATTTAAGGGTGTTTTATTCCATTTAAAACAATATAATTGTTCTTTTCTCTACTTACCTTATATACATTATTTTAAATGTATCAATTTTCAGCAAATCATGTAGTTTTTGTTCACTAGTAGGAAAATAAGAGTATAAATTTGCAGCAAAATGAAGTCTACCACAAATGCAAATGATGTGATCAAGTTTCTGCTGTTTAATATTTGCTCTCCACTATTTGGCAAGTTATATATTCGTTCACAATTCCTGGAAGTTTTGAATATCATACCATCACTCCCTCCTTCCCAGCTCAACACCATTATTTTCCTTTATATACTAACTTATTATTTGTAGTATCATCATCATTTTATGACCTGCATTTATGTTGACTCACATTTGCCATGCTGCTGCTATCATACAGCTCTGGTCTTCTATGAAGGATCATTGTCACTTGGCCTGAAGAACAACCTTTAAGATTTCCTTTAGCACAGGAATGCCAGTAACAACTTCTCTCCATTTACAACAGTTGTCTTTTCTTTGTATAGAACTATATTTTGTGGATAAGAGTGTAGTTTAGTGGTAAAAGGCTTGGATCCCATGCAAAAAACAAAAACAAAAACAAAAACAAAACAAAACAAAAAAACAACCAAACAAAATGCACTCTAGTTGTTATTTTCTTGGCACTTTGTAGATTATTACTTAACTATATGGTGTTGAGAAGGCAGCTGTGAGTCTTACTTTTTAAAGACATCTCTCTTGTCATGTGGTTATGCTAATTTTTTGTTCCCTTTGCTTCTTGTTTCCACAGTGTGGTTTGATTTTTATTTATTTTACTTATACTTAAAGAACATTTAAATTTTGAGATGTAATATTGTCCATGAATTTTGGAAAGTTCTTGGTAGTTACTTTTTAAAATGAGTTTATCTCTCAGTTCTTTCTTTTATTTTGGGCACTGAAATTTCTTGCAAGTCAGATCTTTTCGTTGTGTACTTTATATTAAACTGTCTAATTCTGTGGTTGTCCACAGTTTTGTCTATAGCGTATTCTGGATATTTTCTTCTTGGCAATCTTCTATATCACTGAGTCTCTCTTCATCAGTGTTTAAACTCCTGATAAAATTATCCACAGGCAACTAATTCTTGGCCGTTTCAGTTCTCTTATTTCTCAAATCTCTTATATTGACTTTCCCTTAATTTTTTCTCCATATTTATCTATTTAGCTAAATATTACAGATATGTTCTTTCAAATATCCATATTTAAAAAACTTATCTAAAGCCTGAGTCAGTTTTGGTCATCATCATTTGTATTGTTGGTTTTTGTTTTTTTTTTCAGTGCTCTTTGATATTTGTACTAGTTTTCACTTATGGCCTTATTATTATATGTGATCACTTTTAGTTTTTAATGTGCACTAGAATTTCCAAGTGATAGAAATAAGCTGGTGGCAAAAAAATGATTTTATTATCTCTTCTGTGAAAAGCAAGTGTTTGCTAATACCCATAGACAACCAGTCTATGGTTCATTCATCCAGTATTAATTTTATGTGAGCTTTGAACTGGTCTGATGTTCTTGTGAGAATTTACGTAGATCTCCCTATTCTACAGATTCAGTCCCTCAGAGTCACAAACCAAATGGCCGAACTGCAACAGTTTCTCCACTCCTGTTTGTGTGCTCTGTACTTTATCTACTGTATCTCAGATCCATGAGCTACTTCAAATTGCTCTTTAACCTTCAACATTTCAGTGATATCTTTAGTAAACAATGCTAAGTATCTAATTTCTGGACCTCTGCCTCTGGTGTGATTTTATCTCTTGTTTTCCATTGGTCTAAATGGGAATTTATTTTATTATTTCTAGGTAAACAACTTCACTGGAAAGTTTGATCTTAATTACTCAGGGTTATATTACTAGGAGCTGAATTACTAAAATATTTATAACAATATAAAATACCCTTCATATTAGTGTAAAAATATGTATGATTTCATTCATAAATGAAAATATTTCCAATTTGCATTTTATTATTAGAGAAAATTGATCAAAATAATGTCAAACATTGCTAAATATTAGAGGTAAGAGAAAGTATAAAGGAACTTTTAAAAATTATGATGTTAACAGTCCTGCATCTGACTGAACTAAGAGCTAAATTTAATAGACAAACAACATAGGAAAACTAATATTTATTACCATGTATAGTGCACTAATTACAATTATATAGAAATATACTTTTAGTCCTTGTGAAGCTTAGAAAAATTGGTTGACCTTTGAATCATGACAGAGACCTATTTTCTGCTCTATTATTTATTAGATATACAACATTTTACAAATTATTTATTATGTGTCTATGAAATAAGGATTAAAAACGGTTCTACTTCATGTAATATTATGAGAATTGTTCTATGAATATGTGTAATACTTTTCTGTTGCCATGATACAACACCATGACCAAGGCCACTTGTAGAAGGAAGAGTTTATTTGGCTTAGGATTCCAGGGGTAAGGGTTCATAATGGCATGGTAGGCACCTTAAGACTGACCATAGCTATGTCATATCACAAGCAAGCCCCAACTAAGTGTGGTTGTTAAAACTAGAGGCAGTTAACTGAAATGTGGGAATAGAAAAGTTTAACCCAGCTGCACCAAAGTGTGGTTTGAAAACAGGCCAGCATGCACCTGGTTGCTCCTGCTAACAGATTTATGGCTTCTGTACTTTCCACTTGGCTTGCTCTTGCAGAATAGAAAGTGCTGGGGTTGGGGGAAGCTTTCCTATGCTTGGGAACTTAAACTTTTCACCCCTGGATATGCATTTTTCTGTATAAAAGCTTATCCTGAGAACGGCTCAGGACTACACTTGGGACCAAATGCCAGATTTGGCCAGCTATAAAGAATTTCTTGTGGCACTTTTCTGCACCTGAGGGGTCTTCTCTGGTAAGACAACCTCCTAACAATGGTAGGAGAGACATAGCAGAAGGAGGTAGCTGGAGCAGAAAGCTGAGTGATCACATACATCTTCAAGCAGGCCCAGGAAGTAGAGAAAGCCTGGAAATCGGGCAAGGTTTGATTAAGAACACTCAAAGCCCACCCCCAGTGACATGCTTTCTTCAGCAAGGCAGCATCTCCTAAAATCCCCCAAAACAGTGCCATCAACTAGGGAGAAAATGTCCAAATACTTGGAGCCTATGGGAAACATTCTGATTGAAACTACAACATTCCACTCCCTGTCCCCCATAGTCTCATGACCATATAAAATGCAAAATTCATTTAGTCTACCTTCAAAAGTCCCCATAGTTTTTTCCACTCTCAATACTATTCAAAAATCCAGAGTCCAATGTTTATTCCGAAATTCAAGGTAATCTCTTAAATGTAAGCCTCTGTAAAATCAAAAGAGAAATTACACATTCCCAGCATAAAATGAAAACAAATAATGAAATGCACATTCCCATTCCAAATGAGAGTAATGGGGCAATAATGAGGTAATACTGGACCGAAACAAGACTAAAAACCAGGAGGGAAAACACCGTATCTGGTATCTCCATGTCCAACTTCTAAGACTCTCCATGTCCAACTTCTAAGACATTTCTTCAAAGGACTTAGATGGTTTTGTCACTCCAGCTTTACTGTATGCAACATGCATCTCCTTCTGGGGTTCGTCTATTACTTGTATGCAGCTCTCCTTGGCAGATGTCTCCTGACTCCAGCATCTCCAATGTCTTGGGATCTCCATTGCCAGGCAGGCTTTACCTTCTCAAAGTCTTCTTTATGCAAGGATGCCCCTGCTACACATTGCCTGGCTGTGGCAGCTCTCTACAATTGTGGAGAAAGAACTTATGACCCCTTTACTCTTGCATCTTTCATGACTGTAAAGCTAGCACCATGGGAATGATATATATATCGTTCAACTGCCAAGTTCAGCTTCCATCCCGGGATGAACCCTGGTCTGCTTTATCTACTTTATCAGCTTTTCTATACTGTGGTTTTTGGGAGCAGAAAAGTCCTTTAGCATTTTCCTTTCACAACTTGGATACTTGGCTGGGTGTGGTCTTGCTCTGAAGGTACTCTTTCCATTGTTTAAGTGCAGATCTGTAGACCTCTTCTCAATGGCTCTAATCTCTTTATCAAAGGGATCCTGCCCTTCAGTACATGCCATGTCACCAACATTCACCTTCCTAGTGTTCTCCTATAATCCAAACTATACATGCTGCATTTCTTTCTGTTCTACTTGCTCTTTTTCACTATAGATTTTGATAATATTCACCATTAATAACAATGCCACTGATTCTAAATTAAGCTTTCTTGAAATTTCTCTGACCAAAGTAATTAGTACATTATTTTTCAACTTAGCCTCAGGCAAGCTCTTAGGTTGGGGGAGGCAGTATCCAGACTGTATGCCAAAACATCCCAGTTGCTGCTTAAGTTTTTATTTCCCTCTGGAACTACTTTGCTCTCAGCATTGCTTTCTTCCAGGCTTCTACTAGACTGGCCCATTAAGCTTTGCTTATGGCATTCAATCACTTTTCTTGTTCAAATTTCCAGTTGTTCCATTCCTCAAAAAACCCATATGGTTAGGTTCTTCACAGCAACAGCCTACTCTCTGGTACCAGCCTTTGAATTAATTTTCTGTTGTTGTGATAAAACACCACAACCAAGGCAACTTATAGAAGTAAGAGTTTAACCTTACAGTTCCAATGGAAAGAGTCCATGATGGTGGGAGATGCATGATTGCAAATATGGCTGGAGCAGAAAGCCAAATCATCATATCTTTAAGCAGGTACAGGAAGCCAAGACAGACTGGAAATCCAGCAAGGCTTAAGAGCTCTCAAAGTCCACTCGCAATGATATGCTGCCTCCAGCAAGGCCACACCTCCTAAAACCTCCCAAATAGCGCCACCAACTGGGAACAAAATGTTCAAATTTTGGAGCCTGTGGGAGACATTCTCCTTCAAAACACCACAATATGAAAACTAAGAACACTGGAGAAAACACCATTATACTATTGTGACAATGTTATATATCAGCAATATCATCATCATTGTCATGACAACTATGAAGATTTTTGTATTTGTGTGAGAGAATGTGAGGATGAGAGCCAGAAATGCCAGAGGATACTATTTTATATGAATACTATACAAAATATAAAATACAATAAAATAGATATTAAACATACCCTTTGTGCTGTCCACTGTGGGGATACCACTTAAATGAAAACTCTAGACCTGGGAAAAGTACTGTTTTGAACCAAGTTAAGATTTTGTAGGTTATAGCACACATGCTCCATGGAGTCTGTTGCCTTCTTAAGGGCAGGAGGCACTGAATAGGGCTTGATTTTCTAGTTGACTTCAGGATGCATACATTTAACGAGATGGGGGGGGCATGCTTTAATAGTCTTTACCATAAACACAAACATAAATGCTAGAATAGAAAGTTACACATACTACATGTTAATGAATATAATCAAGTAAGAGAATAAGTGACTTACAAATGAATTTTAGATCACACCTAGTTCAGAAATTGGTACTGATACAGAAATGATTCAAACTGATGTACATTACATATTTAGTAGATTCCTTCTTGCCTAAATGAATATAATCTGACCTCTCTTAGTGTCTTAGTTTGTTCTTCATTGCTGTGACAAAAATCCTCTGACCACTACCAACTTGGGGAGGAAAGGGTTTATTTAGCTTACATATCCCAGGTCACAGTTCAGCAATATCCCACTCTCTGGTACCAATCTCTGTCCTGGTTTGTTCTTCATTGCTATGACAAAATACTCTGACCAATACCAACTCGGGGAGAAAAGGGTTTATTTGTCTTACAGCTCCCAGGTCACTTTCATCAGGGAGCCCAAGGTAGGAACTCAGGGCAGGAACCTGGAGGCAGGAGCTGGAGCACAGGCCATGGAGGAACGCTGCTTACAGGCTTGCTCCCTTGGCCCCTGCTCAGCCTGCTTTCTTATGCAACACAGGCCCACCTGCCCAGGGGTGGTACCACCCACAGTGGGCTGGGCCCTCCTACATCACTCATCAAGAAGATGCCCTTCAGACATGGCCACAGGCCAGTCCAATAGAGGCAATTTCCCGATTGAGGCTCCCTCAATCCAGGTGTGTCAAGTTGACACTAAAGCTATCCAGCACACTTAGGGACTCTGCATGTAACTTGAAGTCCAAGTGGAGATTGGCAGATTTTCAAAAGACCAGATAAAAATGCATAGTTTAGGTTTAGTAAGCCATATGGTTTTTACTGCAACTACTCAGGTCTGCTGCTGATGTTCCAAAGCAGTATGACAATAGGTGATGTGTAAAGAAATGGATATAACAGTGTGCAAAAAAACTTTATTTGCAAAGCCAGAAGGATAGCTAGATTTGGGCTATGGGACATAGTTATCCCGCCTCTGAAAAAACCTATACCACCATGAAACTTTCTTTGACTTTCACCTAGTTCTAAGTTATAGCTGTGACTTGGGAAAATGGGTATTTATTTCACACGTGTAAAACTCAGCCTCTGTTTCAGTTATTTCTTCAACACAGTGAATTCGTTTTTCAGTTAACCATCATGTGGGTTTCTTCTTTTTTTTTGAAGGCTAGCACTGTAAGCTATTTATTATTTATTTAAAGAATGCAATTCTGTGACAAAGAAATGTATGCATTATTCAAACTCACAATAATTTTTTTGTTAGTCTCAGATATATAAAGCTACCTTCAGTGTAAGTGTATATGAAAAGATTCTTTACCTCACATTGTTATGCAGACAATCCTGAGCTGTAACAAATACTTTACACGTCTGACTCTCCCCTGTATTTTATCACCAACACTTTTATGAAAAATAGTCTGTTATTTTAAAGATAATTTGAAAACTACCATACTTCAAGTTGTGGAGACTGCAGTTTGACATTATCAGGAATATATCAGATTTTTATCAAGAGGGAGAGAAAAATCTAGTCTTTTCCATCCTTTTTCTTTCATTTTTCTGAGCATACAAAGTGATAAAAACTAAAGTACTCTTCAATTTTGTTGCTTGTTGTGTGAATTTTTTTCCCTTTTTTCTTAAACTTTACTATTTTATAAATAATATTTTCATTTATTCTTTTGAATTCCAAACATTCATACCATGTATTTTGACCATTTCTATCCACCACTATCTCCCTCCAAATCCCTCTCTTGCCCCCCATTCAGGGTCCTTCCCAACTTCATGTTTTATTTTTGACATAGGGTCTCCCTGTAGCCTCAGCTGGCCTGGAACTCTCCATGTAGACCTGGCTAGCCTGAATCTCACAGAGATCCATGTGCCTCTACCTCCCTAGTACTGGGATTAAAGGTGTGTACCACCACGCCTAGCTTCATGTCTTAAAAAAAAATGCTAATAGAAAAAACGAAAAACTGCTAATAGCATCACATCCTTTGGCAATGCTAAGTTTTGTATCCCCCATTCCCTTAATAATCACAATAAAAGCTGACAGGGTCCTGAGAGACAGTCCAAAGGTTAAAGAGTGTGCACTGCTATTGCATCCAGGAGATCTGATGCCCTATTTTGGCAGGTACCTGTACTCACATGTATCTAACTGTCACACATGCAGAAATATAATTAATTTTTTTTTAAAAAAGGGTGACGTTAGCCAAGGCGTGGTGGTGCACGCCTTTAGTCCCAGCACTTGGGAGGCAGAGGCAGGTGAATCTCTGTGAGTTCAAGGCCAGCCTGATCTATATAGTGACTTCCAGGCCAGCTGGGGCTACAGGGAGACCTTGTCTCAAAAAGATAAAAAAAAAAAGGGTGATGTCATGATTTTCTGCATAATTTAAAAAATGTTGACAGATTGTCCACCTGATCTGGAAAAAAGAGCTTCTCTTTTAAACTTATATATACCTATTTTGTTGTAATAAAATGAGAAATTAATTGGTGTTAGTGAAATACTTGGAAGATGAAAATATTTTATGAGGGCTAGATATCATTAGGTAAAAATGTCCCCAATGGAATGAATGATTCCTGCCAAAATACTATTAGAAAGACTATTGCCTTGCATTTCAAACCCTAATTTAATTTTTAGTAAAAGGGTATTGCTTTTTTGTTAAATAGACTGAGAAACCAGAAAGATTTTGATCAAATAAGTGCCAAGAATAGATTATTGTCACATTTTGGTTGGAATATACACTAGATATCGATCTTAGTGATGTTTTATTCATACCAGAAATTATGTCAGCATCAGCCATTTGGACAGATGGAGAGTTGTATACATAGAGAACTGAAATACCTGTTCTTACTCTCCTAATTTTCCAAATTCATTAACTACTCAGACTTGTGCTCACTGACATCACAGACTCTTCAGCATTTCTTTTGTCTACAGATCAACACACAAACTCATTCTCTTCCCGGTTTTTCTAAGAACCCTGGATTGATATCAGCAGTAATAGACCAAAATTTATTTTCAAATGAAATGTTGCTGGTAGATGAAGCAGCGCAGGGAGCCTCCAACATGTGAAGAGTGCCAAACCAACCATTGTTGTCACTAATGGAGAGCAGGTTTGCTACGTCCCTTTCAGATAAATCTTGACTCACACCTGTTTGAAATAACGCTGTCTTAATTGATACATGTAAATTCTGATCCTTTTAATATGCAAAGTGATAAAAAATTTTAAACTTCGTTATTTTTAGTTTCTGTTTTCTGTTTCTTCAGTCATCTAAAAGAAATCAGTGGCTAAAATTGAAAATACTTTTCCTCACTACTTAATAGAGATCACTCCACTGAAGCTGATAGTGTGCAGTGTGGAAGCCCTAAATCAAGACCAATCAGTTCCCTTCTTCAGCAGCCGACTGAATCTACAGACTTTCAAATTCCTTTTCTGGTACAGGTCCACACACACACACACACACACACACATACACACACACGCACATCACACCTGGGTAAGAAAGGACCGGTAGTTAGTGCCTGTGGCCCAGAGCCTGCCCATGTTATTTGAGTTAGCTGGTTTCTTTGCCCTTCCTTCCAATTGTTTCTTACAGAAACCAAGTGAGGTTCTTTCCCACAGTGGTGTCTCCTCGCTCCACCTTGCCACAGACACTGTGATCCTTCCAGGTACCACCTGCACACTTTTTCTTGCAAACAGAATATGCTTTTTTTGCTTTGTGTTTTTTGTTTGTTTCTGTGTTTGTTTTTTTGTCTTTCTGTTTTTGAGGTAGGGTTTTATTTCATAGGAAAGGCTGGTCTCTAACTCAGGCAATCCTTTTAGTTTAGACTCCCCAGGCCTTGGATTACAGGCCTGCCCCATTATACCCAACTTAAAATAAATTATCTTGAATAAACTATTAATATATTTATGAATAAAAAAGCTGCCTAGTCAATGACAATTTTCCTTCACTCTATAATGTCATAAATAATAAAACCCATTCAAATAAGTATATATATATATATGTATATATATTTAAAATATTATTTTTATTTCATGTGAGTATATGTACTTGTGTGTGCAGGCATGTGGAAGTCAATTCACCTAGGCTGGCTGGCCAATGAACTCCAGGGATCTGCCTGTATTAACCTCCCAGCACCGGGGTTACAGAAAATAGGCACTTTACCAACTAGACCATCTAGTAAGTCTCAAATGGGAACTATTTTAATTATTTCTTCATTCTCCATGGGCATTAACAGTCTTGGAAGACTTAAGCATCAACCCTTACTTCTGGTCAACTTTGGGCCACTTTCTTAGCTAATTCTAGGATGGTAAATCTAGGCTTTTCCATGCTTTAGGATTCAAATTAACATATGAAATGGTGAAGGTATCTGGGCTTTGTTGAGGCCCATTAAGACAATGTTCCTTTTTTCAGGTCAGAAGAATAGAATTTAGCTCTACTGAGCAGGAAAAGGCCCCTTAAGATAAACTGGTCAAGACTATAAAATCTGTAGTCTACTTGTTGGAATAGTCACATTTTCAGTTTCACTGGTCAATCACCTGGTCATAGGACCACCCTAGGAAGGCAGGGTCACCTTAAGTCATGCTAAAACAAACTGAACTTTTCCTGCCTGGAATCCTGCTTACTAGTGCAGTGCTTCTGGACCCAGTCACAGGCATGTAGGTCTCTGAAAGTCTGCCCACTTTTCTGAATTCTTCAGAAAAGCATAATCTCTGTTTTGTTCTTCATATCCCTTTTCTAAACACGCTTTCTTGAATGCTTTGGGCTGCCCTAGCATCTTGTATTTCTTCACCTTTTCTCTAAACCTGCATGGCGTCATGGAATTCTCAAGACAGCTAACTAGATTACCAGTTTGCCTGCCCTGAGGATTTTCCTTAAAATTCTAATAAAACTGTCCCAAAGCTTCCATTTGGGTCCATTCTTAAATTCTTTCATGAAAGAGTCTAAGAACCCTCTAGGGGATGCTCTTTTTCCCTGTATCACTACCTTTGGCTTTAGATGGAAACTTGGCATTCTAAACTACCCAAACCATTATGTACTATTGTTTCCTCCCTTTAAGAGTTAATACACCTAAGCCTGTCAATCACCTGGCTAAGACCCTCTTCTCACCAGGAAATATGATGCATTTGAAGACCTAGTAAGTGTTGATAGAAAACTCTGTTTAAAATGTTGATTTAGATTTACTTGCTAAGCCTTGCCTGTTCTGCCTGATTGTATCTACCACACATGGATGATTAACCTAGTTGAAATGCTAAGAATTGAAGTGCTGTAAACCTCCTTCCTGGACCCTGGACCCCAGACTCAGTTGATTTACAATGTGTCCTGTAGGCCTGTTTGCACATACCAGATAACCGATAAGGAACAAAAGAGGGAAGTTGCACCAGGCTTACACCAGATCTACCCTTCCTGGAAAAGATGTTTAACCGAAACTATAGCTTTTAGAAGATGTTTGATCAAAGTGTCTGCTGAGGAATGCTTTTTGTGTAATGACTATGTGGGCCTATATAATCTGTACCTGAAACTGAATGGGGGTCGATCGTTCTGACCAGACTTGCATGTCTCAGGAAGCCGGTCGACCCCAGCTAGCTGGAAAGTAAAGACTCTGCTTGATTTTTACATCTCCAATCCCATGTATTTGTTACCTGGAGGGGACCCATCAAGTCACGGACCCTAACAGTAAGGAGAGGAGACTACCTCTAGTTTGGTGGGTTCACCTTAAGTCATGCTAAACAGGTAGATGGAATACCTAGTATGTTTATGAGATGTCAAACGTTCCCTGCTTGTACGTAGTGCGGTGCTTATGAACCAGGTCGCAGACAGACATGTAGCTTTCTGTAAGTCTGCCTGCTTTACTGAATTTATTAGAAATTATTAACCTTTTCTTTTACTCTGTCTCTTTTCTGACCATGCTTTCTCTAATACTCTAGACTGCCATAATACTCCCCAGCTGCTAGTCTGTCATGTGTCTGACCCCCATGTTGGCTCTTAACCAGCGTGGTTTTGTGTTTATGTCTCTTATCCTTCTCCCCTCCATCCTCCTCCTCAGGGCAGCTACTGAGATTTATAGCTTCCTGTCCTGAGAATTTTTCTTTAAATTCTAATGAATTTGTTGTCCTAAAGCTTCCATTTGAGTTTAGTCTTAAATTCCTTTATGAATGAGATTAAGAATCCTAAAAGAGGATCCCATTTTCCCCTGTATCAATTCCATCATGTAGCACTGAGTTACTCAGAAAAGCTTAACCTTTTCCTGTTCCCCGTTTTCTCTCTTCCCTTTAGATAGTGGCCAAAGCCCGAGCATACCTTTCCTGGCACTCTGGAATTTCTTTCCCAAACCTCTCAGCACTTTTTCTCCCACTTGTCCGCTTGTCCATCATGGCAGTTTGTGGACATGTATTGCTGAAAATGCCATCCTAACTCAAATGGCATGGCTTTCTCTCTTCATCTCTTCGATCTTTCTTCTCCTGGCAGCTGCTGAGATTTACAACTGGACTGCTGTGTTGTTTTTCTCTAAAACTCTTAATAAAATTGTCTCCCAGTTTCCCGAGACGTCTGTTTCTAAATTCTTTTATTAACGAGACTTAAGAACTCAATAGAATGAACTCCAGGTTGCATGTTAACACTTTCTGTCTTTCCTTCCTTCTTTGTGAAGGAAAATCAGCCTGACAAATTACCAAACAAACTGACCATCTGCCCACCCTCTACCCAACTCTAGCAGAGCAATACAGCTATCTTAGAACTCATGGCCTCTATCCTAGACATCTGGTACCTTGCAGAAGTTTGCTGGGGAACCCTGCTGCTAGGGTTGTAGTCCTCTATGTCTGGATAGCTCTAAGGGGCTCGGTGCTATATGGAAGGACTCCCCTTCTCAGCAGGGGGCCTCCTGCTCTCTGCCTGACTTACCTGGAAAGTGCTGCTAAGCACGGATGCCTGACCTTATTTGGAACGTGATCTTTGGCGTAGTTACTCAGGTTTTTTCTATATGATAATCAGGCATTGCCTGATAGTCTGGAAGATAGAAGCCCACTGCCACATGTAAATAAAGCACTCTATGAACACCTATCAACTGAGGCTTTTGCTACTACCTCCACACTACTCCACACTATATTTTCCCTAACATCACACTAAATAAAGGGAGCTGTTTCACTGAGTCTGGAGCTATTTGCATCACTGAACCTGCCTCCCCGGAAGGGCTTTCTTCCGTCAGCGCTCACTGGCCGTCCTGACCCCGTTCATCGCTTCTGCTCCCTTTGTTCTCCTGGAGCAGTGGCCAACGTCCCACAAGGAGAGGGAGCGACCCCACAAAGGTACCTGGCTTCCCTATCAGAATTCCCTATCTCTCCTTCCCAGATCCCAGAAAGGAGCATGAAACCACCCAGGAAGGCACAACCTACTTTATGGGGTTTTCTGGGTCCACCTATAGATCCCAGATGTTTCCCACCTCTGATGCACAACCACCATTCCCGAGGGAAAGTTGCTTGTCCTTCATAACTGATAAAAGCTATCTGCATCTGTTGTGGGCAGATTCAGTTTCTTTTTATTGTGTAGCTTTTTCATACCAAATTCTAACATTTTGCACTCACCTATCCACCAAGTATATATAGACATTTGTGCTCTTATTAGAGGGGCAAAAATGTCCCGTAAGATTACTGGTTAAAAAATAAATCTCTAGTTTGTTGGAACACCCACCTTTCCAGTTTTACTGGTCAATCACCTGGTAATAGAACAACCCCTAGGAAGGCAGGTTCACCTTAAGTCATATTAAATAGATGGGTGGAATACCTAGGGTGTTGAAGAGATAGTGAACTTGTCCTGCCTGGAATCCCATCTCCTGCTGCAATGCTTCTGGACCTGGCCACAGACTGGCGGCTTTCTGTATGTCTGCCTGCTTCCCCAACCCCCAAATTCTTCAGAAAAGCACAATATCTCATTTTCTACTTCATACCCCTTTCTAAGAATGCTTTCCCTAATGCTTTGGACTACTTTAGCGTCTTGTACTTCTTTACTTTTTTTCTAAAGCTTCCTTCTCCTGACCATATGGTGGCTAGTCCTCCATGTGTCTGACCTCCATGCAGGCTCTAAATCAGCATGGCTTTGTTAGAGTATCAACAAGCCCCATAAATTTAACTGGTCTGGACTATAAAAAATGTCTAGTCTATCTGTTGGAGACCTATTTTTCCAGTCTCACTGGTCAATTACCTGGTGATAGAACCACTCCTAAGAAGGCATGTTCACCTTAAGTTATACTAAATAGATGGGCGGGATACCTGGTGTGTTAATGAACTAGCAAGTATTTCCTGCCTTGAACTAGCTCAGAGCCCCTGCAGAGCTTCCGGACCAGCCACAGCCATGTAGGTCTCCGTAAGTCTGTCCACTTTCCTAAACGCTTCAGGAAAGCGTAATTTCTTCTTTTCGTCTTCATGCCTTTCTTACTAAACATGCTTTCTCTAAGGCTTTGGGCTGCCCCTAGCATCTTGTAGTTCTTCACTTTTTCTTTAAAGCGTCCTTCTCCCAGCCATGTGGCTGCAAGTCAGCCACCTGTCTGACCTCCACGCAGGCTCTAAATATGCATGGCTCCCATGGCTTTCTTTCCTTCTTCCCACTATTCACCTCCTCAAGGCAGCTGCCAAGATTACCAGCTCACCTACCCTGAGGATTTTTCTTTAAGATTATAATAAAATTGTAAAGGCTTCTGTTTGGGTCCATTCTTAAATTCTTTTATGAATGAGACTAAAAACCCTCTAGGGGACCCTCTTTCTCCCCGTTTCAGCTTTGTGGCACTTTGTTTTCCTTCTCCCCTCCATTCTCCTCCTCAAAGCAGCTGCCAAGATTCACAGATTGTCTGGCCTGCAGATTTTTCTTTAAATTCTAATAAAATTGTCCTAAATCTTCCATTTGAGTCCATTCTTAAATTATTTTAAAAATATTTATTTTTTACTTTATGTGTATGAGTATTGCCTGCATGTATATAAGTATACCCATGTCATGCAGTGCCCACAGAGATCAGAAGAGGGTGTCTGATCCCTTGGAATTGGAGTTACAGATAGTTTTTCACTGCTATATGGGTGCTAGGATTCAAACCTGGGTGCTATGCAATAGCAGCCAGTGCTCTTAACTACTGAGCCATCTCTCCAGCTGCCCTAGCCTTAAGTTCCTTTATAAATTAAAGTAAGAACTCTCTAGGAGACTCTGTTTCTCCTCTGTATCATTCTGACTTGTCATTTGTATCTTACACGTCAGAATGTACTACTTTCAAAACTGCAGCCATAACATTTGGAGGAGTACTAAACATTCTGTCCCCTAAAGATGGTTAAGCCTGTCATAGCACCAAGAACAGTCTTGTAAAATGAATATTTCATGAAACCTGACATTGGAATATTGTCCAGCTCACTACAGCCTCTTCCAGCTGGTTCATGAGTATTGCTGAGGACCTGACTGCTGTTTTCTAGAAGCTTCTTGCTACTTCTACTGCCATCATATCTTTGGTATCCAACTTCCTGATCTGTGACTCATCTTTATGATAAACAAGTCACATTCATGGATTATGTAAAAATAGACCAGACACTATCACTGTACAAGCATTTAATTCAAGCTCTTAGCATTTGAGATTCAGTGCTTAACTCACGAGATAAGCTTTTTCCAATTTCCCACACCAGAATTTGCCTACTTGTTCTTCCACCAAAATGCCATAAGCCCTCTGCTTCCCTTAGTCCTAATCATAATTGTAAAATGTAATTTATATCAATCATCTACACTGAAAATGATTTAAAATTAGAAATGGTACCATAATTATTGTTAGAGATATGAATGCAAACTGGTGTCTCCCACATGATAGGTGTTCTTGAGCATGCTACTTAAATTCTGTATTCCCACAGTTAAATACACATGCGAGTACTGAATTCACAGTAAGCCTCTGTGATGACTGAGGAAAATATTGTTGGCTGACCATCCCGTCCCCATTCTTTTCATTTTTTCTTTGTAATCTTGCTCACGCTCTTCCACTCTGTCTTATCTGTTAAGAAAACTAGATGTTCTCTAGTTTCAGGTTTCTGGATAGGCGCATCCTCCAAAAGAACCAATAACAGCTGAATGCCTGAACCCTAAGAGACTCTGGAGACAGAGAGTCACCCCTCCCACCCAATTGGTCAGCTTCAGTTGCATGAGAGGGCAGGTCTAAGGACAGGCACAGAGGAAGCCAGGAAGCAGCAGGAAGTCGCCATCTTTGGCCAGTGCTCAGCTGAGATGGAGGACTGGCATGGGTTGGGTGCTTGCCTTTGTAAGTAACTCTCTTCTGCACATCATAAACTACACAAAAACCCAAATAGAATGCATTGTGTTGGTTTTGTTGATTTGTCAGTAGGACAGTGTGGGGCCTGAGAGCTGAGAAGGTTGCAAGCACCTCGTAGAGAGCCGAGAGTGCAGGCACAGATGCTCAGGTATCCTTGGAGAGAATTTGGCACTACAAATTGGCACAGCACAGCTGGATGTGGGATACATAAGATATGACAAACTACAGGAGCTTGGGAAGAGCAATGATGATGTCTCTGATATGGAGAAAGGCTAAAGCAAAGTTGGGGGAGGAGAGTGTGTGGGCAATCCCCATAAACTTAATGGGGTTACCAGCAGTCACATGGATTATGTGATGGATATTGAAACATGTAACTAAAATGAGGCTGTTTATGTTGACGCAGAGGAGTTCAAGGGGCGGGGGGAACAGAAGGGTGGCCACAGTTTTGTAAATGGTATAAAATAGCATAGTTACTTGAACAATGGGGGTTACCACCATATCTGTATGAAAATTCTTCAAGGACTGTGGAAGGTCTTAAAAAACAGGCCATGGAAACAAAATGAGAATTAAAAGTAAAAAAGAAACCAGGGCTGAAGCCACTTGGCCATTACTTTGCATAATAAAAAACATGTCTGAGACAGAGACAATAGCTCCAAGGGAGACTGAAAAGACTAAGCAGTCACTGGCCTATTCTGTATTGGCCTCAGATCATGCAAGTAAACCACATGGGAGAGACAGGGAACAGGAGATTTTAACTTAAGGCTAGGGGACCAAAAAGGAAAGAGAGCCCAGGTTAGATCTGTGATATAAGGTTCATCCTGGAACCAGGAGTCCAGAGACCCATGGGAAAGGACAAATAGTAATGAGTAAGGGAACAAGCTAGAAATAAAATTAGCTAAAGCTGCCCCTCAGATTCAACCTTTAATGCAAAAAGAGAAAAAAGTCATGTTTCAATGTGCTGATAAAAGTCTTAACAATTCAATAGCCAGCAGAAATTACTCTACACTGGAGCTATTGGAACAAGGGAAAACTTTCAAACAAGCAATGAAGGAGCCCTTCATCACATAGCTTGTGAAGATATGGGACATGGGAGCAAATAATATTAGTTTAAGTCCTTCAGAAACATCACAGCTGATGTTATATAACTAACAGTTATATAACCACCCATTTGTCCTTGAGACATAGGGTATTTAACCTAGGCCAATACAGGGGAGAGCAGTAATGGAATGGCTTGTGTGAGGCATTAAAGATACTTACTTGATCATCACCAATGGAGGCTCCCATGGTTAGCAGGGGCTGGAGGACCATAGAGGAGGGACAGGCATTACTGAAAGAACTAGGTATAAGGAAAGCAATATATGATGCCCACTTTGCTGGGCCAGATAAGACCGTATTCATCAGAGATATAATGAAAAGCTTAATTCAACAGGGACCTCGAGAATAGTATGGAGCTTTAATTGTTTTGCTAAGTCCATTAATAGGGGAGGATCTTTGTAAAGTAAGGGAGGCTTTGGCAGATCTACGTGACTCAAACATGTAAAACATGTCTATAAAATAATACGACAACCTATAAGAGATACAAAGAAGACAAGACAGAAAAAGAGGTCCTTTTGGGTTACTTGTAAACAAATGTGGCAAGATTTATGTCTAGCCCAAGTTCCTAGAGAAAAAAACTGACAAAAAACCAAAATCTGTACTAAGGAGCATCTGGAAGGCTTTAAAAACTGAGGTACAGTTCACAAAAGACATACACAAAAACTGTCCCAGAGGTGGTTAAGGATCGCTAAAGATTAAACAAGATACATTTCTCTCCTGAGAAAGGCTATGCTAGGGGTGGAGGCAGTTTTTCCCACCAGGGCCTCCTCCAGCAGCCAAGTATAGTCAATTGAGAGACAGCAGATATGGCTACAGCCAGGAGGCAGATCCAGGGCCTACCTGACTTGGGAAACCAATGCGTGCCACAGGGACAGAGGGATCCTCTGCCTCCTTAGCCCAGTATAGGGTCAGGCAACTTGAGCCAGCACCCATAAGGTTATCAAGGATAAAAAGATACAGACAGGCTCCATGTTAAATCCCAGAATGTGGAATGACTCCAAAGGGATAACTAAAGGTAGTAAAGAACTAAGCAAGTTAATGCCTCTTATCTATGCTACAGTACCCAACAGAGATCTGTTGAGAAAACAAATAATATAAATGGATAAAATCTTTCTATGCTGTGTTAGACCTTGTCTATATTTGATTTAATATATAATGTTAATTCCTGAGTGTTTTACATATATGAAACCCATATGACAGATATCAAGTATACCTGAATAAACAAAGGCCAGCTATAGCTGTAAGAGTCTTGGGAGCTTTATAGTTGGGTAAGACACAAGTGATACCCACCAGAATGGTTGGAAAGAATCTACAACAGCCTAATCCTATATGAAAATAAAAACAAAGGCTCCCCACAAGTGTACAACTGTTAAGTAAAAACTGTAGTAACCAGGGGTGGGTTGCCTTCCTATGAGCTGTTGGCCAGAGAGATCCTAGAGGTCCTCAAACTAACCAAGGCTACTGCCACTAATGTTGTTTTTTACACTAGGAAAGGCCATGTTGCTGCATGTGAGCACAGGAGAGGGAGAGACAGAGCCAAGACTAAGCTGAAAGTTCCGTGCCACTTGATGGCTTTCATAGTGTCAGAAGGTACTATGAAGATGGTTGTGGGAGAAGGGTCCCCTATAATTCTGCTCAACGATGGACCCCGCCGCATGCTGCATCCTATTGACGTGCCAAGCAATGCCTGTTGGTGCAATAATGGCTTGACTAACATACATACAACTGACAAATTTCTAATTGGGAAAGCCTCACTCCTAGGAGTGGAACACACATCTGGTACTGTAGACCAGACCAACCCCCTGTGCCAGGGAAGGCTATAGGCCCCAGCGGCAAAGCTGCTGCAAGGATTTTGTTTGCTAAACATGGTACACTTACTAAAGTATCTTCTAAACATTTGCATTTACAACCATGTTTATTTAGATGTGCCTGCTTCTTTCCATTTGTCTTTACAGTAAGAGAGACAGCACTAAGATGGATCAACACCCATATCTTGAAAATGGATGATGGGGACACCCAGGAGTTCAATATCTTTCCACAATAAAAGAAAGATTGTCTTGCATCTGTCACTCCCTCCAAGGTTCAGGGACTCTTGCGGAAGACTGGCAGAAAGATTGAGAGAGTGGGAGGAAGGGGTGGCATGTTGGACAGGCATATCCTCCAAAAGAACCAGTAACAGCTGAATGGCTGAACCCTAAGACACTCAGTAGACAGAGGGAGAGACAGTCACCCCTCCCACCCAATTGGTCAGCTTCAATTGCATGAGAGAGCAGGTCTAAGGACAGGCAGGGAGGAAGCCAAGAGGCAGCAAGAAGCCGCCATCTTTGGCCAGTGTTCAGCCGAGATGTAGGGGAAAGAGCCCGAGGGTGCGTGCCTTTGTAAGTAACTCTCTTCTGGATATCTTAAACTATACAAAAACCTGAATAAAATGCATTGTGTTGGTTTTGTCAGTCAGTTGGGAGGACAGCACGGGACCTGGGAGCTGAGAAAGGTTGCAGCGTACCTCACAGAGAGCTGAGAGCAAGTGTGCACACAGGCATCCCAGGAGGGAATTGGGTGCTACACAAGTAGAAAGCAGAAGTGCAGAAAATTGTTCATTTGCTAATTAAATCAGCTCTCCTTTTAGTTACCAAATGAATGTTGGTTTGACTTCAGCACGCAAAACATTTCTGACCTTGAGAAGAGCACAAACAATGAGGAGACACTGGTCTGAGGTGGAGAGTTTCCCTTATTCTACAAAATGGGAAATATCATGTTACCAGGAACATTTTCTTCCTTCTGTTCTTGATTTCTGGAGTTTCCATAGTTGCCTGGTACGAATGAAGGACAAGTGTTGCTTAGAATTTCAGAACCTTGGCATTATTAAGCAGGTAGATTATTCCAGCAACCACCTTCCCTCTGGGCTTCTTCTTGTGGGAGATAATAGCCTCTTCTTGTTGTTTAAGCCAGATTTAATTGAGTTTCCCATTACTTGCAGCCAGATGCAAGAGCTAATAAAGATAATGTAAGAGCATGCATGTGAAGGTTTCAGGGAACATAGTGGGAGTTCATTAAATCTATATTTAAAAGCAACTTGAAAATTATAAAGGGATAAATTTAAATATCCAATGAAAATATTTTAAAAATTCTACCTCTCCACGTAAAATGAGGTATGATTTTCACCTACTTAAGTAGCCCAAATTAAATAGAAGATAATGTTCAGTGTTGCTGGTACTGCTGGGAAATTGTTTTTTCATGAGCTACTGCATGTATATAAATGAGTTCAACCATGTAAATAGGTTCAAGGATCATAGGAGAACTTATCACAGACACATCTCTTTAATCAGTCATTTCACATATGTGAAACTTTACAGCAGCGCTTGACTATAACATTGGCTATAAGAGGTAAGAATCAGCAAATAGTTTCCACAACATAAGATTGTTTAAATGTATTACCTTTGTGAATCATCAGTCTTAGCTGCTTAAATATTTTGAAGAATAATAAACTGTTCTTTTAAGAGCTATTTTAGAAAATTTGTGACAATAGCTCCCATGTTTCCACAGCTGGTTTCCCACACCAAGAGCCTCTTATACACGGAAGGTACATTTGTTAAAATTAATGAACCAAGGCTGACAAATTAGTATTAACTAAAGTCTGTGCTTTATTCAGGTTTCTTTTGTGTTTAGTTTGTACCTATTTTTTTTTTCTTCTGTTTCAATATCCCATTCAGGACACAATTTAGTCATCTGCACTCCTTAGATCCCTGGTGGCTATGACAACTTCTCAGAGTTCCTTCAATTTCCTGATGTGGGAAGTTTTGAGTTGTCATGGTCAAGTATCTGATAGGCTGTCCTTTAACTGGGAATTTCTCAGGAACACACTGCTGTTTTGGATTTGGGAAGAAGCCTTAAAACGTCACCTGTATTCATCATATCAATGCTGATTTAAATCTGATGACAGTGAATTTGACAATTTAGTTGAAGTGCAGTTTCACTTTAACCTTTTCCACACTTTATTCTTTGTAAGGAAGTCAACATATGCAGGGCACACCTGAGTACGAAGTTCTCTTCCAACTCCTTGTGGGTGGAGTATCTACAAAAATCCTTTAGATTATTGCATAAAATAACTTAGAAATCTCCCACATAGAGATTTATCTTTTAGTTCCCATGTGTTCATTTACTCAAGAATGTATTTTTCTCACATAGACAATTTATACTTGAAATCATAACTTATTATGTGCATTATTTTATTTAATTGCTGGAATCCTTTCAACTTGGGCCATTTAGTGATCTTTATTTTACTTGAACACTGTAACTCACTCTAAATTCATCTTGTGCTTTTCTTTTGAATCTTAAACTCAGCCCTTTCTCCAAGGATTCCCTGTTTCTGTCACTAAAGAATGGTATTGAAACCAACATCTAAGAATTACCAGTGCTCATTGTGACAGAAGAGCTTCTGGGTCATGGTGAGAAATGAAATATGTGAGATTTCTAATTAGTGTATCTGCTCACATTGATAAATGTTTTCGTCTTTAATGATCCATAACCACATTAAGTTACATATGAGTTCACAGTGATGTCTCCAACTTGCCTCTACTGCTATGGGAATCATTTTAACACCTCTTGCTCATCTGTAAATTCCCGTTTTGATACAGAAACCTGACTTGTCTGTGCATTCATTCACATAGTTATTTCATTCTAGAATCCATGTACATTAGTTTCAGAATTGCACCTTACACTCTTGTGGAAATCAATTATCAATAAGAATGAAGTGCTGCTTATGGCTTGGTTTTGAGTTTAATCTTATAGATTATACTGAGTTGTTTCCGCCAGTGGGTTTCCCACTACAATGAAGTTATTTCATAGATTTTTAAGACACTTGGTTGTTTAAATTCTAATTCCCATCCTGGAATCCTCCAGAGACTTTGGGATTATGTATTCTTTCTCCAATACTCTTTGCTTTGGTTGGGACTGAGTTTATGACCCATAGCTTTTTCACTTCATTCATTCACTTTTACCTAAAAATGCTCTCCTGACCTTTTTTTTCATGAAATGGTTATGAATTGTGGGTTTTATTATATTTTCATACATGTACTAGGTATACCTTGCTCATTTTTATGTCTTCACACTTTATTACTCTCTCTTGTTCTCCTCTTGTCCATTGGTCACCTTCCACCCCATGGTCTCCTTTCTACTTTCACTCCAGATCCCACACATGAAAGAAAAGGATATTTGTCTTTCTGTGTTGAATTTAGCTTATTTTACTTAACATAATGATCTCTAGTACCATCTACCTTCCAGAAAATGACAAAATTTCTTTCTTATTTAAGGCAGAATACTAGTGATCTCTCTATCTCTCTCAACAGACCTTAACACAAGTGACAGAATGCATGAAATCAAGTGGGGGGGCTATGGGAAGGCGCCAATGGGGGAGGGGGTACAAAGATGATTAAGATGGTCTGTTCTATATGAAATACAGAAAAATTCAATAAAAGTTACAATACACACACACTCATATTTCATTCATTTACCTATTGATGAATGTCCAGGTGTGAAATTTTTTGTAAGATACATCTGGAGATATAAGCTCCTTAATTTTCAGTTTTCAGTTTTGCAAGATATAGGAATGTTTTTGTTGGCAGTTTATTTCAGCACTTTAAAGGTTTCTCTTTACTCTCCTGCCTTGCACAATTTTGATGAAAATCTCCTGATTTCTTATTCGTTCTGGTAAGGCTTTTCTGTATACCCCATCTACTACTACACAGCAACTTTCATATACTTCTGTCTTAATCTGCAATTCATGTATCAAGTGCCTGGATGTAGATGTCTGTGTATTTATGCTACTTGATGCTGAGTCTCCTGTATCTGTTCTTTGATGTTTTCATTAATTTTGGAAAAAAATTCAATGCTTTTACAATATTTCTTTATTCCATTCTTTCTACCTTCTCTTCTAATGTAATCATAAAACCATTTTGAAACTGTCCTTCAAAGAATATCTTTATTCTTTTTTCCTTTACATTTCAGTTTGGAAAGTTTCTATTAGCCAGTCTTCACATTCCTTCCAGTTGGACATAGGACTCTCAAAGGCATCCTTCATTTCTGTTGTGGTATTTTTCATTTCTAGCTTTCATGTTGATTTAGTTAGGTTTACTGTCTTTTGTATGACACTGACCATCTGTCCTTGCATATTGTCTGTGTTTTCCACTAGAACTCTCAGCATATTGTACAGAGTTATTTAAATTCCACTTGATAACTCCAAAATCTGTCATATAATCCAAGTCTGGTTAAATGCCTTGTCTGTTTAGAGAACGTCTTATCTAGTCTTTGTTCTATAACTGTTTGCTTTGGTCATGGCATATAGTGTCCGAGAGTAACCATTTTGAAATGCACTCAGGTATATTTTCTCAAAGGCAGGCCTGTTTTCCAGGGGAAACAGTATTTTATCAGATTTTTTTTCTTTCATTTTGGGAACCAGAATTTCTCCAAATCACAGCCAGTGGAGGAGTGAGAAGAAAGCAACAAACTTGAGAACCGAGGTGAAAAGGCTGGTGTAGTATGAAGTTTTCCACATAGGAGTCAGACTTTGCTTCAAGTTTACAACAGCAGTAGGTGGCACAGCTTCAATTACCCCACCCCCAAACAATGGTTTTCACTAACACGTTGTTTATTTTTTGACTTTCCTAACTTATCAGATACAATTTATGTCTTGCAGATCTTTCAGCTTTAATCCATTTGTTACACCAGAGATCTGCTTATGCAATCAGTCATGGGGGAAGTATATCATTAAGTTTTAGTTTCTACATGGTCATCTTAGGTTAGGTTATAGCCTTCTCAAAGTATTTCTCAGACTCCCTCTCACTCATGAAAGGGCCTGGATTGGAGAAGTCTCTCTGGATGCTCAAGTTGTGGTGATATATGTTTCATTAGAACATGGATCTTCACTGTGGAGAATGCATCAAGTATATTCCTCAATGGCTACTCCTCTGGTTTCCTGCCGAAACTGGGGCATCTTTCTTGTTACTTTTCCTTAATTACCTGGTGGTATTTATGGGTGTAAGACTTACCAATGTATAAAGCTTCATGCTCTCAAGGTAATCCACATTCAACCTCCAAAACTGTGTTAGAATTGCCACTTGACTGTTCTGTCTTGCTTTTGGCTATGCCAGCTTCAGCTTAGGATATGTTTTACACTGTAATTTTTGAACTTTCTTTTATATTTAGACTTTGTAGTGATCATTTGCCTTGTCTCAGTTCTCTAATGGGTTAAAAAAGTCAACAATTTTCAGTTTATTCATCTTTTCTTTATTTTCAGAGTAGGACGGATGAGTCCTGAGGGCTTTACACATTGTAGCTGAACCCCAAGTCTAATATATATTTATGATGTACTGCTAAGTAAAATACAAGCAAATATTTAAATATGATGTGAAATATAAGCTATTTGTATGTACATATATATATGTGCAATGAAAACTATAGCAAAGTAATAATGGTTATTTTTCTAGGATAATGGAGTGGAAAGTAATTTTTTATTTGATCTGCTTCTTCCATTGTATTTTCTAAGCTTTGCCATTGTGAAAACATGCTATTTCTATGCTTTCACTGTGAAATATTACAAATATGAATAAACACTTAATTCCATTTTTTAAATAATAATTTTCTTCATTTTTATTCCTATAGTTGACAAACAAGTTTTATATTTGAGTTAATATGCATGTACATAGAGTTTAGGAGCTTTAGAAATTTACAAAATAGTACATATATATTACATATCATTCTGCAGTTTGCAAATTCAAGTTGAAAATATGACTCATAACCCAGGGATTTCTCTTTTATATAAGTGCCCTAGAGATATTCTCTTATGTGTACATAACAAAATATGTTTAAAAACAAATTTTTGCATTACATTTTCTTACTAAAATCAATGGAAAACATAGTAAGTTAGTAGAAAATAATAAAAATATTAACAAAAAGGGATACCAGAGAAAATTTCAAATAAATGGATTGGATCTACAGTAATACAGATAAATCTCAACATTCTATGCAGGAGAATGAATGTAAAGCCATTAAATAGAGTAACATTCACTCTTTACCATGGTTTCTAAATAACAGTAAGATTCTCTTTTGAATGAGTTAATAAACATTCTAGAACCCTTTTTGCTCCACCACATCCAACGCACTTTGGTAACTCAACTATTACAACATTCAATAATTTAATTCTTTACAAACTGTCACATTTTGGGATCATTCTTTTTTTCCCATTTCTAAACAGGTCTTGGTTTTACACCGAGTTAAATGATGGCTAAGATTACAATCTCTAAAATTATGGGATACCAACATTTCTCTCTTGTACATTTTTGGAAATTTTGCAGTCTTGCTAAAACTGGTCCTTTCTCCAAATTATTAAATTTTATTGAGGAAAAATGTAAGATATTATATCACATAAGCTTCAGAAGACACAGTCAAACTGACATGTTGAAAGGGTATGTTACAGAGATAACACTGTGAAAGAAGATAGAGATCGCTCAGTTTCCTGTGATGAGCTGTTCCCTCAGGGATCTCAAGTTTGTCTTTCAATATTGCAAATTTCAGTTTGTCAAATCACTAGTGAAATCATTCAAGTGCATTATTGCTCTGAGTGTTTTATTTATACTGATTAAAGTATTAATTTTCTTTTAAATAATTCTGATTACTTCCCCTTATTACCTCTCCCATCCCTCTCAGCATCTACCCTGCTTATCCCCACCAGACTCTTTCCCAGATTCATGATTTTTGGGTTTGTTTGTGACCAATTTAGTTTAACCAGGGTAATCTCTGTGATCATTGCACTGGAGCTATCCATGGCCACCTGGTGGTAGAGTTATAAGTGGGTAAACAAGTGAAGGCAAAAGTCCCTCCTCCCTGAATTTATCAGTAGTAGAGGGTCCAACAGTGAGGGGTGAGACCCCTTGAGTTTCTCCTCCATCCAAGTCTGACTATTTACTGGCCTCATTCATGAGAAGACCTGGTTCACACATTCTTCTTTTCTGATTGTGATAATCTCATCTCCCTTGTATCTTCAAATATTACTGTTATCTCGTTCCATTGGATTTTGGAGACTCTTGTATTAAACCTTTCCAGCCTTTATTTTGTTGATGATTTCACAAATATACACATTTGTGCCTTTTCTTTTTGCTTTCACAAGTCAGTTGGTCTTCAACTTTGAGCAAGTCCCTTATTTATTTATTTTTAATATATGTAGTGTCCTTGAAAAAGATGGTGTTTTGAAGGCTTGGTCACCTGTCAGGGCAGTCAGTCACTCAGGGGTGAATGGCTCATGAGGGCTCTGACATAATAAGTGACTTTACCTATTGATGGTCATAATTTGACAGTGTAGTTGCATCACCGGGAGCTTGTCTATGATGGTTACATGTGGTTGCTGACCTCTTCCTGTCCTTCTTTCTCTGTTTCTTTGCTGCCCTGTCGTAGGCAACTTTCCTGTGCCTTCTTACGTGATGCTTCTGACAAACCTCAGGCCCACAGCAACAGTCAGCTTATCGTGAACTGAAATCTTTCAAACACTGAGCCAAAATAAATGTGCCTTTCCTGAAGTTGTTTTTGCAAGTATGCTGTCACAGCATGAAAACCTATGAACACATCTCTCTATTCATTTTCAGAATTTCTTGGCTACTGATCATTGCTTGAGGAAGGTATGAAATTAAGTATAGCACAAAGCACACCAATTCTCAACACAGTTGGGTTGGTGAAGCTGCCTGTTAAACCACCCACTTAGGGATCAGTTTCTTATTCCTCACAAAGAGAAGTTTTGAATCCTCCTTCTTCTATTCAAATTACTAAAACACTTGATGACTTTACTAGTTATATTGTCTTCAACTACAGTGAGCAGAATGTTTTCAGGAGTTACTTTTATCCTCTTCCATCTTTCAATATAAATCTATACCTCTATTTTTTTATAGAAGACATGTAACTTTTCATAACAGTTGCCTCCATGCCTTTGTTTTAACATACTAAAAACATCATCAGAATTGTATTTTTACCATTTCTCTTTCATTCCCCATTTCCCTCTTGCTCAAAGCTCTTATTTCTGGCTTCCAAACATGCTTCTCTCTCACCTCTCCCAAGAAGCCGATATTTTTCTTGTTGCTTCCATAAATGATTATCCAATTTCTCTTATTCGTATCTGTCAAAATGTTAGCTTAATTTTTTTTTCATTTTAAATTTTGGATTATATCTCAGAAAGTATAAAAGACTCTTCAACATTAAATAAACATCGTTATAATATGTACTTAAATACTTTGTTATTAATAAATGATAGCGCAAAAGACTTACTACCTAAATATTTCCTTATTTGCAACCCAAATGTTGTCACAGTGGTGAAGCATTGATGGCGCCATACATTTTTATATTTTCATACGTATATGTATAGCCCTATAAAATATAAATACTATTTTGCAGTGTCTTGAAAAAAATCGAATATGGCTGCACAGTATATATAAACTTCACTTTGCTTTCATTCCACATTGTGTTTTAAAATTTTTGCTAATAAATGTAGCTCTGGTTTACTAAGTTTAACAGATGTATAGAATTTCATCACAGTTTATTAACTAAACCGTAGTTTATTTACATATTTTCCAACTGAAAGGTTTAAATGATTTCCTTTCTTTGCTTTTTCTTTTCTCTTAAACTTTACAAACTACATGTCCAACACCTCTTTATTTACCTAAGGAAGATTATTTGGGGGCTATGTCTGGATGTCACCACTCTGGATTGAAGAACATGGATAATTTTATTCAATATTACTAAAATGAACTTGAAAATACTTGTTCTATTTTACATTCAAACCAGATCATCTATCACTGCTTCTGCAAACTCTAACCAATACTTTCTGCTTTCACATTTAATTTGTTTTGTCCATCATATGAGAATAAATGCTAACTTGATTTAGCTTTTCATTTTATTGGTATTACTAGGTTGAGCAGAATCTCCTGTGCTTTTTGTTCGAGTGTTTTGCTCAATGAACTGTTTGTATCATTTGCCCAGTTTCTACTTTTCTCTTTGATTTTCATTCATTCATTCTTCAGTCATTCAACCAATATTTATTAAACAGCCAGTATTTTCAGGCATTTTGTTTATGCTGAAAATAATAATGTACAAAAATATCTGCCCATGTGGAGCTTATATTTTTGGAGGACTATATGCAAGTAGAGAATGTAAAAAATAAGTAAATATAATGTGTTGCAAGGTAATATACAAATGAATGGAAAAAAGAGACACAGGGAAAGACACATCACGAAGCACGATCAGAGGAGATCTGATGGGGTGGAGATTTAACAACAGAAATTATCAAAAGAATTCACTGGAGAGCATCTGGAAGTAAAAGGATTTTCAGGCAAAGGTAACCTTAAGAATTGCAAGGAGGTTAGTACGTGGCTGGAGCAGACAGTACCACAACCCAAAGATCTGTCTGTTTAAGGCAGTAGTAGAGTGATCTACATACTTTCAGGAAGTGAGGCTTTATAGGAGGTCCCAGGCCATTAGATCTAGGCCCTCAAAGGAGATTATGGGACCTGCCTCTACCTCTTTTTCTGTGCTTTCTGGCTCAATACGAGTGCACATGCTCCTGCCTCGATGTATATCACACGGTATATGTTTAACCAATCTTTGATTTGAGCTTCCAAACTATGAAGTAAAATACCTTTTTTCACTACAACTGAATGCCCTCTGGTATTCTGTGGTAATAACATGAAGTTGACTGACGAACAACAGAACAGAATGGACATTTGGGTTCTCTGTTGGACATTGTGGATGGTACTGGGATCAACATGGGAAATTCTGTTATCATCAGTCGCTGTGAATATGCATCCAAAGAAGGGTTGCATGCTCCTGTGGGAATGATATTTTTAATTTTTGAAGAAATTCTCTATTATCTTTAATAATGGTTCTGACAGTTTATCTTTTTTACTGACAATGTGTAAGTATTTCCTTTTGTCCAAATTCTCAACAATACTTATCGCCCTTAGTTTGGTTCTGATAATGAGAATCTTATTAGGTGTGATATGATATCTCACTGAGGTTTTCGTTTACATTTCCCAGATGATTAGTGGAACTGTATGAAGATGTAGTGCACACAGTGGAAAGTCATTCAACCTTAAAAAGGAGGGAGATCCTATTTCTGGGTAAGACAGCAGATTAGAAGTTGCCTTCATGTGTTGTTCTTAAGAAGAGCCAGGATAATAAACAGTAGCGGCTACTACAAAGAGAAAAAAGGAGAGCTTCAGCATTTCACAAAGGGAATGAGAGGACAGTTGCAAAGTGCAAAGATGCAGAAGGGTAATACAGCAAGAGGAAGAAAGATGCACAGAGCTCCAGCCACACAGCTCCCTACAACTGCTCTCATCACCTGAGACTAACTCTAGACTTTGGAAGCTTCAAGCTGAGGTCATAAGATAGATCAACATCTGAACCCTGTATTAACCATGAAGTGACCTGCTTTAGATGTTGAGATTCTGAAACTCTTGCAGACTACTTGACATTGATACCTGTAGGCCTCCAGCATAGTTCTTAATGCTTAATAGGTTTTGAAAGTATGGAGACAGGTTTGCATGTACTAAATTCAGTGCTATGCTTGTTTCTGCCATGCTCAATGCCTTTGGGAAACACCACTTAGCTACAACTTTAGCCATCCTAGGCTATATAACTAAACGACAGTTTCAGGAGGGTAGGAAGCAGCAGCCTGGACCAAAATTTGGAAAGATGAATGTAGTCAATAGAGACCCTGTGTGCAAAGAACAGAAGGCATTACAGTTCAGACAGCTCTGGCGGACATCTGGTATTCATCTAGTACAAAATCAGCTTCAATATAAATCACAGGAAAGACAAGAAATTGCAACTTCAAGCCCTTCCCCCACTGTGATCACTTCTCATACTCAAATTTAGAAGGTATTCTAAGACTCCATCTATTTTTTTCTGTCTCTCATCTACTCCCCTACCTTTTTAACATTCTCTTATAGAAGTGTTATTACTTTATCCTATCTTTAAAATAATTTTCACAGTTATTTTTATTTCCCTTATAGTTATATAATTTTACATACTTTTCATTATTTTACATATTCTTCATTATTTGCATAGTATATCAAATATTACATATTTCATTATATACAAATATTTTTCAAATTATTTACAGTTTTTTTATTTATTTTAACTTTTCATCTCTTATTTTCCCTTTCTCTGCCATTTTCCTTTATTTCAACTATTTCTATATTTATTCTAAATAGTTTAAATTTTAGAGCTTACTCTGTATCTTCGTCGTTTCCTCTTCTATGTTAAGTGGTGGTGTAGTATTGAATTTTAATTCATTTTAAGTGTATTTCTGTATCTTTCTTGGTTTGGTGGCAGTCTTATACCACTTTGTTCTCTTATCTCTGAGTGGTCCAGAGGACTGAACCCTCAAGGTAAGGTACTAACTGAGAGAATCCCCAAATAAAGCCGAAGACATATCCAAAGCAACAGAAAAGCGACAGGAAAACAAAAGAATGTAAAAAGAAATATGAGAGACTGGAGAGATGATTGATCAGTTCAAAGGACACATACTGCCCTTGCAGAGGCACCAAATTTGGTGCATAGCACCCACTTTGGGGTGGCTCACCATCATTTGTCACTCCAACTCCAGGGAATCTCATGCCTTTGAGCTCCTCAGGCATCTGTACTCACATGCAGATCACCACATAGACACACACATGCACACATGATTAAAAAGAATAAAAATGAATCTTTAAGAAAAGAAACATGGAAATGCAAGGCAAAATATCTTAGCAATTACTGATTTCAAAGATAGTGAAATAGGCAAAATGCTGGATGGAAAATTAAAATTTTTATGTGTTAAAAAGATCACCATGTTCAAAGATGATACAGAGAAGAACATGAATAACATATGGAAATCAATTCAGAACTTGATCAATGCAGATGCAGAACTTACCAATAGGGTTGAGAAATTCAACAAATAAACTGAGCTTCAAAGATTAAAAATATACAGCTATTAGAAATAAAAATTCAACGAATCAAAGAGAAACACAGTAAAAGTATCACCAATAGGCTAAAACAAGCAGAAGAAAGAATATTTGTGATGAAAGACAAGGTTATATAAATACTAAATGTAAATATAAGTAAATACAATAGAAAAATGAACATGACTTAATGGTCCAAAAAATTCTGGCACATGATCAAGAGACTAGATCTAAGTGTCCAAGGAATAGGAAACAAAACACAAACAAACAAACCAACAAACAGAAAACCCAAAGGCATAGAAAATCAATCAATGTCACTATTAGAAAAGTTCCCAAATCTAGAGAAAGGAATACATATCCAAGGACAAGAGCCATTTAGGCAGACATAGACATGAACAGAGAAAAGCATCACCAAACACATTACAACTGAGGTTACAAAAGCACAAAGAAACAATATTAACAGATATAAGAGAAGAATGCCAACTCATTTACAGATAGAAAACAGCAAAATAAAATCAGATCTGTCTATAGAAACCTTAAAAGGCAATAAAGCTTGAGATGATATATTTCAAGTTCAAAAGGAAAATCTGTCAACTAAGATTACTTTATAGCAAAATCTTCTTTAAAACTGAGGGAGTATAAGGAAATTTCAAGACAAGCAAATTGAATCAATTTATGACCACAAAGCCAGTTATGCACAATATACTTAAAGGAGTCCTAACAAAGGAGAAAGGAAGTCTGAACAAAAAGACCGGGAAATAATAAAAACATAAGAGAAACAGAACAAGAAATAATAAAAACATGAGAGGAATAGATGAATAGTGGAAAGTAAAGAAAGAATTCATGTGTAGAACATGGTAGCTACTACACACCTAACACTAACACATACAAGAGAAAGACAAGATAAACAATAATGCAGCCAATCAGAAAGACAATTAAAATGACAAGAAATAGCAAAATTCAATATTAACCCTAAACAGAAATGGTCAGAACTCTCTAAACATGAGACACAAATTAGTTGATTAGATTATAATACAAGATCCAACATTCTGTTGTCTCCAAGAAACATACCTCACTGTCAAAGACAGAAACAGTGAGAAGAGTTTGGGTATAGGAAAGACAGCTCTGAGTGGGAAGTTTGAAGCTTTGATTTATAGCATCAAAGCATTAGGGACGCATCAAATAAATAACTTAATGATGTACCTTCAGGATTAGAAAAACAAGAATAAGCCAAATCCCAAAAACACTAGATTCAAGGAATTAACAGAGGTGACAGCAATGATGAATGAATTGAAGTCTAAAAAACAGTACACAGAGCAATGAGATAGAGAGTTGATTCTTGGAAAAAATAAGCAAAATCCACAAATCTTTAGTCAAAGTAACCTAAAGAAAGGGAAAACTCAAATAAGTAAAATTAAAGATGACACAGATGAAAATTAAAGATGAAAAAGATGATGTTACAAAGTCTAATGAGATCCAAGGGATCATTAGGGAATCATTTGAAAATTTATATAATAAACTAAAAAATCTGAAAGAAATGACTAAAGCCCTACATATATAAATAACCTAAAAACATAAAATCAAGAGGCAATAAAAAACAGATACATAACAAAGAATAAATTGAAGTAGTAATAGTTTTGTAGCAAAGACAAACAGGATTAGAAAAATTCACTGCTGAATTCTACCAAATCTTCAAAGAAGAGCTAACACCAGCACTCCTCAAAGAACTCCATGAAATAGAAAGCTAAGAAACACTGCCAAACTCATTCTATCACAGTATTCCCTTTATATCAATATCAGTTAATGTCACAACAAGAAAGAAAACTATAGACCAATTTCCTTAATGAACACAGACATAAAATCTAAAACAAACATAAAACATATAAAGTGAATCAGAGAGCATATTAACGTGGCTTTATCCACCTACATAATTAAAAGTCTTTAAGAAATATTCTTTTATGAGCTCATCATGATATTCAGGGATGCCCCTGAAGCCCCAAACAACACACGAAATTACTATTACTGTTGGTTGTGTACCAGAACGGAATGGTAAAATCCTGTTGCTGCAGATCCCATATTCCTTCATCAGAGTATTTATTCATGCTGGGACTGGCTGGAAGTTTCCTTTCCAGAGGCTAGCCCTCATACTGCTGAAAAGTGTTATCTAGGCTGGTGAGGAAGAGTTGTCATCAACAGCTTTACTCGGCTATCCATCTTTGGTCAGTGTATCAATACTGACTAAACAAGATTAGTCCACTAGTGCAATAGTGGCAAGTCTGTTATGGGATAACCAAGCACTTGCTGATGGAATTTAATCCCACTCCACAGGAGGGAATTCAGGTCTTGTACTGTAAACCCAGTCAAAGCCCCTGGCTAGGGAAGTCACATGCCCTTGAATGGACACTATTACTGTTATTTTGCTAAATGAACAAGATGTGCCTATTGATTTGCCTTCTAAATAACTATCTTTAAGGCGTATAATAATATTGCTGTCAGCTTTGATCAGAGAAGCTTTTTTATACAGTGGTCAGTGGTGACTGCAAGATTCACTACTGGTCAAAGTACAGAGAATAAAATGACTGTTGAATGCCCAGCCATGAATGGAACATTAATATCACCCCCTCCAAGATTCAGGGAACATGATAGAAGGAAGGGCAAGAAGAATGTAAGAGAGGGAGTATGGAGAAGTGTGGACCACTGACTTCCTGGCATGATGTGGCTGTTGCACAATAGCGGTGAACACCTGTACAAACTTTGTACAAGTTTGAACACATCAACAGCCTTTCATTTAATGGTGAGAGACTCATGCGGTCCCCCTCTTTCCCTGAGGACTTATATGCAGTTTATTGTTGATGGGAGACATGAAAATTTTGTTCGATGATACTGATAACTGCTTGTGTTTCTGTAAACAACACTTATAAAACTCTCAGAATCACACATGCAAAAAGACAGAAAAGTACAAAGTTGTCTACTTGAGAAGAGGAAGAGGACTAGAAGGAGCTGGAGGGGGACAAGAGAGTGCAGTGGGGTCAACATGACCAAAATGCATATATGAAAATGTCATAATGAAACACATTGTTATGTTTACTTTTTACACGCTTATAAAAACATTAACAAACCCCATGAAGAAATTCATACACCATGATAAAGCACATTTTATTCCAGGCTTCCAAGTGGTTTCACAAACACAAATCAATAAATGTAATTTGGCACACGAATCAAATTAAGAATAATCACAAAATTATCTCAACAGATACAGAAAGGCCTTTATCAAACTAAGCATCCTATCGTGAAACATAAAATCCTTCAAGAAGCTGGGAATAGACAGAAACTAGGAATCAACATGACAAAGGCTACACAGAATAAACTTGTCTTTCAATATCATATTAGATAGGGGAAAACTAAAAGAATTTCCTCTAAAATCAGGACTGAGACAACTGTGTCCACTCTCATCATTCCTGTTCAACGTATTGCTCAAAGTGCTATCTAGAGGCATTAAACAAGGAAAGAAGGGACAGAGATCCAACTTAGAATGATGGGATTCAAAATGGTCCTATTTTCACATGGTAAGTCTCCGTAAACAAGCTTAAAGAGTCTACATGAAAACTCTTACATCTGATAAATACTTTCAAGAAAGTAGCAGGATACAAAATCAACATAGAAAAACTAGTACTTTTCCTATATACTAAATAACTTGTTGAGAAAATAGAGAAAAGACATTCATAAGGGTTGATAAGGACTGAAAACAAAAAAATACCCTGGAACAAATCTATCTAAAGTAGTAAAATGGCCTCTGTGATGAAAGCTTTAAAACACCAAAGAAAGAAAGGGAAAATAGCATGAAGACAGAAAGGCTTCCCAGGGTCAGTAATTGGAAGAACTAATATTGTGAGAATGGGTGTATTACTGGAAGTCAAAAAGAAATTCTCATAAAAATTCAATGACATACTTGATGGAAGTAGAAAAAAATCCAATATTCACATGGAAGCACAAAATATCACAAATAGCTAAAGCAATCCTGAGCAGAAAGAGCAATGGTATTGTAATACCTGATCTCTAGTTTACACTATACAGCCATAGTGACACAAAGAGCATGGTACTGGCATGCAGATCAGTGGAATAGAAGAGAGGACAGAAGTAAGTCCCTCCAAAGCTGCAGCCACCTATTTTTTGACAAAAGTGTCAAATATATTCATTGGAGAGATGACAACCTCCTCAACAAATGGTGCTTTAAAAAGAAGACATCAACATGTAGAAGAGGGTATCAGATCCCCTTGAACTGAGGTTACAGATGGTTGTGAGCTGCCATGTGGGTGCTGGGAATCAAACCCAAGCCCTCTCCAAGGGCAGCTAGGGCTCTTAAACACTCAGCCATCTGTTCAGTACCTGTTTTTAGTTTTTTGAGAAATTGCCATACTGATTTCTGTGTTAGTGGTACCAACTTATCTCTACATCAGCAGGGAATAAAATTTCCCCTTCCCCATATCATCACCAGTATCTGCTGTCTGTTTACTCAATGACAGCCATTCTGAATGTGGTGAGATGGAATCTGAATACAGTTTTAATTTGCTCTTTCCTGGTTGCTAAGTATTTTTAATGATCTTTTTAATCAAATATTTGTTAGATATTTGTATTTCTTTCTTTGAGAACTATCTGTTCAGTTCATTAGCCCATCTACTGATTGATTGCTTTCCTGACGTTTAATTGTTGCTGTTCTTTGTAGATTCTCAATCTTAATCCCAGGTAGCAAAAATTTTCTCTCATTCTGTAGATTGAATCTTGACTTTGGTGATTATTTTCTTCACTGAGTTGAAGTATAGTAATCCGATTTGTCAGTTCTTATCATTATTTCTTGAGCTTTTTGAGTCCTTTTCAGAAATTCCTTTTCTATGCTTACATACCTATATTCAGGCAATCAATTAACACCCACAATATATTAAAAAACTAAAAAACACAGCTACCATATGGTTAACCTATACCACTTATGTGTATATAAACAGAAAACTAAACCATCAGACCACAGAAATAATTTCACATTCATATTTATTGTTATAGTATTCATAATAGTCAAGATATAGAACCAGTTTTACACTCACCAACAGTTGAATAGATAAAGAAAATGTAGTATTCAGCCATAAAGATGAATGAAATTATGTTATTTACAGAAAAGTAATGGAAAGTAATGTAAATATAGATATTTACATTAATGGAAAGAAGTCTTTTTCTCTCATAAGCAGAATCTGGATTGGAATATATTCATATATTCAGTTACAGGAGGACTGTAGGGGATAAAAAGGCCTACAGTGTGAAGTGGAACATAAGGCAAGGGTATGAAGTAGAAAGACAAAAATACAATGTCTTCTCATATGTGGGCTCTAAAGTAATCTATATGAATACACACACATATGACAGCAGGGAGAAGTGGGATCATTGGAGAGGAGGAAGGGAACCAACAAGAAGGGGAAGGCAAAGGACAATAAAGTGAGGGCAAAGTGAGCAGGGCACAATGATATGTGTATGAAAGTATCATCATGAAACTCGTCATTTTTGTATTCTAACTTAAAAAAAAACTGGTGAAAAAAGAAACTTTGGCATTTGGATGACAATATGCATGAACCTGGCAGTCATTCTACTAAATGAAATGATTCAGACACAGAAGGACAAATGCTCTATGATGTATAATGAATCTAAAATAGTCAAACTCACAGAAGCAGAGTGCAGAATGATGGTTGCTAGGAGCTGAGCTATACAATACCAAGTTGTACAAAGAAAAAATTAGTAAGATGATTATCTGATGTTAAGTGTTCTTATTACAAAATATACAAAATATAAGGGAGTAGGAGGACACTTTTTAATGTGATCAGCAGGCTCAGGGTTTGTAGTGGTCACCTCATAGATGTATGCTTCTCTCCAACCTCACCACTGTGTGCATTGATTAATGACAGCTTGTAAAAGAAATCCTACTAAACAATTGGAAGACAAAAGACCAATTCAGAGGCTAGTTTTGTAACATTGGCAAGAGATGCTGATGGTTTGAACTATGGTGCTAGCAAAAACAAGAAAATAAGAGTTTTGATTCTAGACTTGTTTTGAGCATGCAGAGATGAGATGGTGAGTGTGTTTAAAAAGAAAGAAAATGAGTTAAGGATTGCTCTAGCCTAGAGTTTGCCTTGAGCCTATAGAACACTGTGGTGCATTATCTGAGGTGAGAAAGGAAATGGGCCAGTTTGAGATCCCTTTTAGTTATCAAGACACAGTCTGCCTGAGATGAGATCAAATCAACAAGGGAAAAATTTAGAAAAGAAGAGGGTAAAGGAGTGACCTTTTGCTAGTTCAACTTACACATTGTAGGAGTTCTTAATATATTAGGGATTCTAGTCCTTTGAGAATTACATATGTAGCAAAGTCCTCTCAGTCTGGCATTGCCCTTTATTTTGTTTATAGCATATTATATAACATCACAGTTTAAATTTAATATAATTAAATTTTCAAATCGTTTATTTTCTTATTTATATTTTATGGCTTAAATTTTTCCTCATAAAACTGAAGCTATCTTTTAATATGTTTGTTTCTGCATTCTTCATGGATTATATTATTTTGTTGTGGAAAAAGAAGTATTGCTAGCTTTTGTCCATAGCAGTGGTGGTTTCTAATGATTTGTGCTTAGATTCTTTTAAACATTCAATGACTGTTATTTCTTCCTTTCCTGTCCACAGATACATTTTTCTTCCTTTTCTTTGCACTTACAATCTTTATACAACATGGAATAGAAAACAAAAGAGAGACGTGGTGGGCTTTTTCTTAACAAAGATTTGTAACTTCAAGGAAATATCTTTACTAATTCTTCGAAGACTTTTCAATGTATTTTGATCTTTATCATCACCAGTCCTCCCTCTAAGTCCTCTAAGAGCCACCCCCACCTATCTTCAATTTTCCCAACATGTGTCCTCTTAATTTTATAACCATCAAATCCAATTTGTGCTAACCATGTACTCATGAGTATGGGGCCATTCACTGGAATGTGGTCAACCTACCAGGGGCCACACCCTTAAAGAAAACTGACCCTCCTTCAGAAGCCATCAACTGTCAGTACTTACTCAGTTAAGGGTGGCAGCTTATGAGTCCCTCCCCCTCCATGCTAGAATGTTGACTGGCTTGATCTTGTGCAGGTCTTGTACAGGCTTCTCAGCTTCAGTGAGTTCATGAATACATCTAGTCCTCCCAACCTCTGGCTCTTACAATCTTTCTACTCCCTTTTCTACCATAGTACCTGAGTCTTCATGGATAGTAATGATGTAGATATTCCATTTGTGGCTGAGTACTCTACTGGTCATTATTCTATATACTCATATATTGTGTGTTTCTGCATTACCCACCATCCACTGCATAAAATACTTATCTGATGGGGAGTGAGAGCAGCACTGATCTATGGGTATAGAGATGATCCTGGATGACACCTTATTATCTATGAGAATTTTACAAAATAATAGTAGTAGTAGGTTCACTGGTGGCCAGTGAGCTCATCAACCATGAATTCTTAGCTAGATTTATAACATCAGTCATGCATTTCCTGATGCATCTTAAATCTAATCAGAAAGCAGTTGGTTACCCCCATAACATGCCTGCCACTATTGCACCTACAGGCTTATCTTGCCAGGATGACCATTATTGTAGTTCACAGGGTTCACAGCTGAGTAACCCCATTGATGACTTTTTTCTCTTGTAGCCTAAATAGCACCATCTACTACTATGTACACTACTCAGAAGGGAGGAAGCTTCCCAGTCAGTATCAACTTGAATTCTCTATATTCCTTGACCAAAGTGTGTGGTGTTTTCAGCAATAGGGTCTTTCCTTCAAGTTCTGGGAGGCAACTGAGGTTTCTTGAACTACCACGATAACAACTCAAAGTAAGGTTAGCTGGTACTGGGATTTTTGTTTTATAGCCTTTGGCTACACACACACACACACACACACACACACAACACACACACACACACACATGCTTGCATGTACATTATATATTATTTTTAAGTAATCTTATAAAATAATAAACATCAATGGCTTTTTAAGATTCCCTTATTATTATCTCTTTTCCTCCCCCCCTTAGTTGCTCTCCCTCTCCCTCCCCAGTTAAATCCCCCCACCATTTTCCCCATTTTCTCACTGAAAGTACCTATGACCTACTATCCCCCACTCTAGAGCTCCTTCTCTCACCATCCCCCCATCATCCCGTTCTACTTTCTTGGCTTGTGAAGTTACTTCACGTTACATATACACATCTAAAGAATCCCCTGTGTAGGGAAACTCAAATTAAAATTTTCTATGAATATATTGACATATATAAACATAATATATATATATGATACTTATAGCAGATTTCCATAAGGCTTTTCAAACATCGTTAGTATTAGTTATTCCTCTCCCCACCCCCTCCTCTGCCCTACGTTACCATCCCTTTTCCTACTAAAACCTACCTCTAAATCATTCTTCCTTGTCCCTTCATATCACCTATGTTCTGCTAGCCTCCTCCCTTAAAATCTTTCTGAACCCCTCCTTTTAATGGTCCCTTTCTAGTTTCCTGGACTCGACAGGTACTCCAAGTTAAACATACAAATCTAAAGATTTAAGAAGCAAATGTGACTGAGAACTTGTGAAGCTCTCCTTCTAGATCTGGGTTACTTCACTCTGTATAATGTTTTCCAGTTCCATCATTTACCTGATCATTTCATTTTTCTTTATAGGTGTATAAAATTCCATTGTGTAAAAGCACCACATTTTCATCATCCTTTCATCAGTTGATGGACATCCTAGGCTGGTCCAATGTCTTAGTTATTGTGACTAGGACAGCAGCAACCAGGTGTGAGCATGTTTCTCTGTGAAATTTCTTTTATCATAAAATGTTTGCTATAAGTTAATATAACCTCATTCTATTAGCAATGAATTTTTAGATTTCTGGGAGTCTTTTAAAATCGAATATATGTCTTTATTTTTCAATCATTCCACTTTATGTTCTTTAAGACAATCATGTAATTCTCCCTCCTTTAACCTGTGAACACGTTTAATTCTAATACTATGTTTTCTAGTGTTGAACTCTCTCTGGATTCTTGAGAGAAATCCTGCTGAGTGACAAAATATTTCTGCATATTGCACTATATGACTTGCTGGTATTTTATCTAGGACATTTGCATATGTAAACTTAATGGACATAGGTTATATTTTACTTAATTTCCTTGGTTTAAGCACAAAAGCTCTATTATCTTTTAGTAAAAGTTGTAGAAGAGTCTAACGATATCTTTTTTCAATGTCTATAAACCAAAGATGATGTATCTGAGGAAGATGAGATTAAATTCACTCCTAAGATAAAAAGGACCCACTGGGGTGGGTCCATTGTCTCCACACACACACTTTGTATATTTGCAGTGTACTTGGTGAACTACTGTTTCTATTTACACCTTCTACGGTTGGAATGATCTTTGTGCACTTTAATCAGATCATACTCTGATAACTTCTCATCGCTCTGAGGCCAGCCCTGCCTGATTTTCTGCCATTATTCAGCATTCTTTGCCTGAGACCAGAGTTTGTGACTGAGTTTGGGAGTCTTGGTCTAGTCAAGGCAATGGAACTCATTCCTATATCAGGGCACTGTACTTTGCTCTCTGAAGCTTGAAATGTTCTTTGCTTGGGTCTGAGCTTAGCTGGCTTGACTGGAATTGCATCATTTAGAAAGTTCCCTAATTTCTCTATGTCATGATGTTCATTCTCCACTAGTCCTGCTCTACCTATGAAAATAGTATGGATTTTGTGTCTCATTACAATTAACAATATCTGAACTTATGGTGAACATCTTTGTATTACTTCACAGTACTTTTTTCTCCTCTACAAAAGAATGAGCTCCATGAAGGCATGGACTTGTGTCATTAAAACAATCCCTTTTCCACATTTAAAAAATACTTTATTATTTTTACTTTATATGTATGAGTGTATTGCCTGCATGTATTCACCCATGTCATGCAATGCCCACGGAGGTCAGATGAGGATGTTGAATACCCTGGAACTGGTGCTATGGACAGTTGTTAGCCACCATGTAGGTGCTGGGAATCAAACCTGGGTCTTCTGCAAGGGCAGCCAGTGCTCTTAACCAGTGAGCTATTTCTCCAACCCTCATTAAAAAATTTCTAAGGCCTTATTCTCAGAAATATTCACTGATTCTTTAAGTTAGTGAATTTATTAAAGGATTAATTATACCACTCATAAATGTTAACCCTCATTCAACCCTAATTTGTAGTATCATCATCAGTTATCTTCTCAATATATATTATTGATGGGTGGTTTTGTGTCAGACATTTTCTGTGACAGAGATAGACAGTAGCAAACATGACAATCTCTCAGGATATACTTATACTAATATAACAGTGAGTAGATAAAAAAACTAATTCTATAATATGCCTTATAATAGTCTGGTAAATGAATTCTTCCAAAAAAAAAAAAAATCAAAGGTCAAAGCTGAGCATGGTGATACACACCTCTAATCCCAGCACTTGGGAGGCAGAGGCAGGGGGATCTCTGTAAGATGGAGGCCAGCCTAGTCTACATAGCAAGTTCCAGGACAGCTGGGGCCACAGGGAAACCCTGTCTCAAATAAACAAACAAAAAGCCCTGATTGGTGTCATTTGCCAATGCTAGAGTATAAGTATTCCTAAAGCAGTCAGTATTCAGTGGTTAAATGTTTTAGCAATTGCCTTGTAAAATTCTTGAAATTTTAGTGGTTGACTCTCATGAGCAGGTGTGATTATGTCAGACAGTGTTGTGTTATAGAGTAATATAAACAGGTTTATGAAAAGAAAAATGGGGGGCTGGGGCACGTTCATTTACGCAGAGCAATCAGGGAACCTGTGAGCCAGGAACTGAAGGAAGTGGGGGACTACTTTTGTGAGGACCAGGAAGAAGATGATGTGAGAGAGAAGGAAAGGTAGGAGAAAGGGAGGAGGGAGGAACATGCCGGGAACAGGGAGAGTGGTTGGTGGAAGCAGAGAGAGCAAGTAGGGAGTGCAGAGTTCAGATATGATCATAGAGCCTTGAAACCCATTTCAAGGACTTTCACTTTTATTCTGAATGAGATGGGACCCCTTTGGAATGGAGCAGAGGAATACATGATTAATAATATATAGTCATGTTAAAATATTCATAACTGTTGTCATGTTCTGCCTGAAAAATAAATAATAAACCTAGCATATAGCATCAGAGTCCTATTGAAATCATTATGAACTTAAGTGCAAAGTCTTTTCATATACCTGCAGTGGGATTTTTCCTTTATGAATGTCAGTCACAGATGTGTGAGCAGCAAATGATTTCATAGATAAGTTAAAGTACATGTTTGCAGCTCTACCAATGACTTGTGTATCTGAAAACACAGATGTTTGTTTGGTAATTGCTGGCCCAAAAGGTAAATATTAATATATTATGTCATACTACCAATTTTCTTGGGAGATTATTTTATGAGAACCATTTTAGTTTTTAAGGGGACATCCCCACACAGGTTTAGAGACAATATAAAGTATATTCATAGGTTTTTATAGAAAACAGATTTTTAATGTTAGGAGTAGTTTTAACGAGTGACTTTCTGCTAATAGCTCTTCAAAGTGCCACTTAAAAGTGCAATAGCTAAAGAAGGATGTCTGCAACACTGGGAGGGATGATTCTGTATTCTGTGCCCATAAAACTCTAGTCTTGGTTTGTAAATAGCACTAATGAGGTCTATATATGGATAGTTAATAACCACTTGGTCTTCTTATAAATGCATACTCTGTCAAGAAGAGGGCTCTATGGGAGAATGTAGAGGATTATATATAGATATATGGGTGAATCAGAGAAGAAAAAAAGAAGAAAATCTCCCTTACTGAGGTAGTACTTACTACTCACCCAGCACAATGTTAAGCACTTTATTCACAAGGTCTCCACAATTTCCACTGAGCTAAGTCTTATATAGAGGTCAGGTTCAAAGAGCTGCTGTGTTACACAAAGTCATGGTGACTGTATAATAGGTGGAGGTAGGATATTACATCCTGTGTTTCCTACCTGCCACATTTTGCTGCCTGCAGTTAAGAGCCAGAGGTAACTGTGTCATATACAACTGTACCAGACCTTACCATCAAAGATGTTTCTCATTTACAAGCTTATAAATTAGCTCAGAAGTCTCCAGAGGTTATGACAGCTGTATCTTTACACATAAACTTTACTTTTCTATAAGTTCTAAGTATTTCCCAGAATACATGAATTCTATATATGGGTTATTGTGTCTTATAGCCAAATCAGTAATGGGTTACATAGATAAAGTTAGGTAAGTAAAAAGTTGTATTTTTGTATTTCAATTTTAGGATCACTTAGATTTTTCAATAATGTTCTTTACAAGTTGCTATGAAGAGAAATAGCTCTCTTCATTTCCTAAATATGTTTGATTAAGTAACAACTTCTTCCTACTTAGTAACACATGGAATGCCTGCTTTGTAAGAGCCTCTTTGGGAAACTCCTCTACCTTATCCTTAAGTTCATGTTTATAAAATGAATAGAAACATCATCTTTACCGAAGAGTGCCCATCCAACAAAGAGTTCAGTATCGTGTCTGAAAGATGAATCAGGGCCACACATGTGTTTGTTTGTTTTTTATCTCTTGTTCAGCTTGGACAGAGATATATAGATTCACCGAAATCAAAGAACAAAATTGTATTCCTTAAAAATAACTCTTGTCATACTTGTAGACACCACAGGAGCATTTTCTGTGTAACTGCTAAGGTATGAACATCATCCCAGAACAGAACCAGCCTATTTGGTTACAGAGTGGATACAAATGTTGCATTATCCTCCTTGGTTCTGTGTGGTGCTTCCAGCTACAAGGAGGGTGTGTGTGTGTGCGTGTGTATGTGTGTGTGTGTGTGTGTGTGTGTGTGTGTGTGTGTGTGTGTGTACCTAGCAAAGACTGCTGTGCACATTTTGGTTTTAATCAGAATAACCTTATTATCAATCTTTTCTCATCTAAGCAGTCTGATTTCCCAAGGGAATACAGCAAAGTGCTCCCAGGAATCAGAAGAAGTGAACAGGGAGTGTATGGAGGATCTGCTCACAGACTGAAGACAGCCTCCCTGGCTTCATTCCCGCTTCCATTCAAATAAACTATCCTCTGAACGGGAATCAGAAAACCAGCCTATTATACAATAAATGAGGGAGGCATTTACACACAGAGTAGGCTTCGAAGTTGGTAAGGGCTGAATTCAATAATATCTTTACCTACTAATCTCCATATTGAATAGTGGTTGTCTTGATTAATTAATTGACTGATTTATTTTTGCCAATTATGCATCTATTTAACAAATTATTACTTGCAGTCTTTTACATTTCTAGACCTTATTTTCATTAGGTGTCCAGAAGATACAACAAAATATACAAATCTTTGAACTTCATATTTATCTGCAAGTTGGACAAATGTAGAATTGATTTTGAATATTGAATGAAATCATGTATCTCAAAATTTTAGAACACTGACTGGCATATAAGAAGGGCTGACAAATTCCAGTAATAATTAAAACAAATGTGATGGTAATCCTCACTGATTTCTAGCTAGTGCAAGGAGGAGTTGGCAAAATCAGGGATGTTCTTTTGGACAGGATTGGGGGGGCACACATTGCTTAAACTGTGTTTTTAAATTTTATTTTTAAAATATTTTATTTATTATATTTATTATATGTATATGAGTATAGTGTGTGTATGTATGCAAGTGCACCAGTGTCATGCAATGCCCAAAGATGTCAAAAGAGGGCGTTGGAGCCCCTGGAACTAGAGTCATTGACTGGATGATCATTAGCCACCACGTGGGTACTGAAAATCAAACCCACATCCACTGCAAGAGCAACCAGTACTCTTAACCGCTGAGCTCTCTCTCCAGCCCCCTTAAATTTCTTTTAAATAGCTACAGTTTCAAAGTATTCTCTAAAATCTAGACAATGCAGACTATTTTAATTAAAACATGTCCATGTTAGAGGGGATCATTTTAAGGCACATTAACCATGAATGTTCAAATTCATTTTGGCTTATCAGATTAGATTCATAAACCTTGCAGTTATCTGAGAAACTAAGAAGTTGGAAGGTAAATTTTTGGAGAAAAGATCTTAGGCCAAGGGGCTGATAGGAAAGCTGTAATGGTAGGAGTCACTCAGAAACAATGGAAGTTCTCAGAAAAATGGAAAGAAAAGACAGATACTAAAGCCATAATACACTTTCATTAGATTGAAAATACCATTTTTATCACAGCCTACTAGAGCTTCCAAGAGCATGTGGCCCCTGTCTGGCTCTCTTGCCCCATTCAAACCATCTTTCCTTTGTTCATTACACTCCAGCCACACAGACCTTTTTTTCTGCCCACCAAGCTTCGTACATGCCTAGGTCTTGGTTTCTAGGCCTTGCATGTTGTGTATTTGTCAGGTATGATGCTCCCTGACGCTTCCACATAGTTAGCCCAAAGGTCACTTAAGAAGTCACTTTAGTATAGAGATTTTAACCTAACCATTAAACTGAAATAGTCACAGAAATTCTCATACATAACATTCTGTTTTATTAGTGTCATTGCATTTACTATTATCTAAGAATGCTTTTTACAGCTGTATTTGGGTTCATTTTTTTACTGTGTGACTCCACTCTAATTTCCAAGAATGTAAACTCCAGCTACAGTAGGCATTTTTCTCTTTCACTAGCACAGCTCTAAGCACCAGGATTATGCCTGCTATCAAGTAGGATCCCAGTAAAAAACAGTTCCATGAATAAATGATTGAATACCAGCATAAATAAAATCTTTCAAAGTGATATGGAGAAATGGCGAAGAATAACTTCACCAAATTGACAATTTTGCCCAGAGCTAAAGCAGAACGTAACAGTAATAGTGTTCTCTGATATTTGCTGGACTAATTTTGACATCTCTAATGAAAGGATTGTTCCTTCATGCATGTAATTCTGGGAAATTCATTACTATTTTCACCAATGTCTTACGAATTTGGGCAGAGGTTATTTTAACTCACCATAAAGATATGTTTGAACATGTGTTACAAGAAGAAATTTCTATTTCCATATTTTCATTTATTATGAGAAGTGACTTTTTAATTTCTATATGGGGAATTAATAATTAAGTAGATGTTGGTTGTACATTACACTTCAGAAAAACAATAACCTCTCATTTTAATGAATCCTCAGCAAAATATCATTACCTTTGTTCTCTCCTCAAAATAAATAACCAAGTAATTACTTACCATGTTTCATCTTCTTAGTGACAAATTTCATTAGTTTAAGACATTTTTTAAATCCTACAGATGTACATACTTGCTATCATGTATCCAAGGATGTCAAATTCCTGCTAACCCAAAAGGAAAATGTTCAGCGTCAGTATGACAAACTTAAGTTACCATCCAAAGCTCTAAAGCATCTCGTACTACAAACAGAATGGCAGTTACTGATGCAAAAAACGTGCAGCTCCCTCAAGGCTTTTCAGAAATCTTGATTATTTAATCAGTGTTCTTGATTTGTAAGGCTAGGTAGTTGATGGCTCCCAAAATGTGTCACGTTGGACACTATCCAGATGGAGTGCCAGTTTTCATTTGAGTTTAAAGAGGTAAAATCCAACAAGAAAGGCTTTCTACCATTTCAGGCTATAGCTCAACTTACAGCAGATGACAAATCAAATTCGGCAGCCTGCTTTTCCCATGCTTTTAAAACAGAAACTTCATTGAACTGTCAGTAACCAAATGGGGTGATTAACTCTGATGTGGATTAAAGTTTTATTCTATGTTTTTATTAACAACAAGTTTCTATTTGCTTTTCTCTTTGTGTGTGTGGGGGGTCTAGTTCTTTCAATATAATTCTCACCTCCTAAAGTTTCATTACTCTGTTTAAGTTGTGATGTGTACACTTACTGGGGCTATTTTCGAGGCTTTTCTATTGTATGCTTGGGGAATTAATGTACAATCAACATTGCATAGGAGGAACCTAAGCCACATAGAGAACTCCCAGTCGTATACAGGGGTGCCAGAGTGGGGTTCAACTTAACTATTGTCAGATGTATCTCTGTGTTTGTTTAGCCATTGTTATCATTTCATTTTATGCTCATAGCTTTTGTTTTATTTTTGAATTTTGGTTCCTTCTTTATACCAAGGTCATCTGACTGACCACTACACTGGAAAATAGGTGATGGCAGTAAGAAAACCCAGAAGGGGACTATGCAACTCCAAGTAGCCAAACAGAAGCTGTTTATGAGTACCAGAACTAAGAAGCCAAAGTCTAAGCAGCTGACAAAGCAGTCCCTTCAGATGCCCAGGTTAGACAGTCTAAGGCCAGATATCGCATTAACGAAGGGCATCAGCTTACAGACTGTAAGGACCATCTTGAGTAAATGGCAGAATTAGAGTGTGTTGGAAAGGTCCTAATGTACTATGTTTCCTCTCTATTTACTTCTGTTCTACCACCCTTCAGTTCCCTTTACATACTGCCCTCTTTTATTACTGGTTTCAATAAGAATTTCTCTTCTGCCTAGAACACTTAACTTTTCCTCTCCCTTTCCCCTTATATTTCCATGGCTATCAGATTCTGTCCCTCGCAGTATTCAGTTTGATATCACCTCCAGCAAGAAGATTATGTTGACCACACATGTCCCTCCGCATGGTCTACTAGGATTCCTTATATCCAGTATCCCAGGCACTATTGGAAGGTAGTGGCCATACTGATTCTTACACATCATTGTGCTCACTCTCCAGTGTCTACTACAACACTTTCCCACTGCTCAATAAATATTTCTTGAAGGAATAAATCATTGCTCATGGGTACAGGTGTCTATGGGCACTTAGGTATAAGCAGTAAATTGATTGCAGCTTGTTGAAGACTGAGGATTATAGTGATAGAAAAACTGATATCCACAGGGGCAGGGCTAAAGGATCTGAGATTCTTGACAATGACATAGAATAAGGGTCTGACTCCACAGCACTCCATTCAGCAGAGCCTGGCATTGTTGGTTTAGGTATTAAGAAAGCAGGTAATAGTAATAGGCTTTCCAATCTCACTGTACTTCATAGCCAAAGGATTTATTGTGCTTGATAAACACTGATTAATCATCCTTGCCCCAGTGGGGTGGGCAAGAGTTATTATGCTCATATTACAAGAGAGAGAAAAATAAGGTAGAGAGAGATGAAGTGGTTAACCCAAGGTCAGGCAGAGAGTCACAGAGAACTGGCACTTGGACATGGAGTTTTAAACTTGCAGTGCTTGTTTAGTCTATTAAGCACAGAACTGGATGGCTTTCCTGATCCCCCTAGGAAAGAAGAGTAAGGTCCTTGTTCCATGTTCCCCTTCTCCAACCACACCACCACAGCCATTACTTCAACACATCAGGCCCTTTGACTTGCACTTTCTGTATATTAAATCACTGAATCTTGAAGGAAAGAAACTCGAAATGAGTTTTATTTCTACCATTTTAAAAATGAGGAAACTAAATCTCAGAAGCACTAACTATTAAGTATAAGACTTGGGATATGGACCTGCAACTGCTATAGGTGAAATCTCATGCTGTTTCTATCCTGTCATTTGAAGACTTGTGTCCACATTGATGCATCAGGGGTCAGGGTAGTGGTATGGAGAGGTGATGTAAACCATAATGGGCACAAAGTACTAGGATAAAATTGATCCTCAGTAAATATCCACAGAAAAGAGGAAAGAAAGAAATAAAACTCCTCCCTAGAGAAAGTTTCTAGAAAGCAGAAGGTAGATTCTAGCACTTGAAGGCTCAGGAGCATAGGGGGCGAGATGCTGTCAAGTTTAATGCTATGACTCCTTGGTGTAGATGCGGGGTGCCCAGATGCCCTCCATGAAGTCAGCAAGAGGCTACGAGAGAACCACTTTAGCCATCTCCTTACATTCCTCTCATTTCAGAAAGACACTAGAATCTCACTTTATTCCATCTCATTATGTATATAAAAAGGTTAACAAACCAAGAAATTCATTACAAGTCTGCTTCAATCAAGGAAAAGTCTAAAAACTACTCACATGTCGAATAAGAGATTATGACTTAAAGTAACAAACATCTTGCAACCCTGCATCTATTAAACATAATGAATTAGAAAGGATTTTTTTTTTAACCAAATCAGTAGTGCTTGGAAAGTTCTATAATAACAACACGGAGG
>NW_008347571.1:3349043-3382430 GCF_000622305.1 Nannospalax galili | reverse complement strand
CTATTAAACATAATGAATTAGAAAGGTTTTTTTTTTTCAACATATCAGTAGTGCTAGGCAAGTTCTATAATAACAAACAGGTAGCCAATTTTGAGAAATAAAATACATGTATTAACACAAAAAATTCTACAATGGAATCTGTTACCAAGAAGCAATGGTGGTAGTGATCTCTACAGAGATGGGCTACAGGTATCTTTCTTTTCTTTTTTCTTTTTTGGTCTCTGCTTTGCTGAATCTTCTGAAATAATCATGCATTGTTCTTATAATGAGAATAACAACAGTTATTTTTAGTTTTGAAAAAATTAAAACAGATGCCTCTTGGGAAAGAATGGGCTTTGAACCACTGGATTCATAAAGCAGGCACCAGCTGCCACATGAAAATCTTGGTTTTAGAACAAGCCACAGACTCTTGAAAATACACGAGCATGTGTTCTCCCTCCCACCCTTATAGAAGAAATAACATGATTCATTTTGTTCCCCTCTACCTTACCCTGACATAGCAAAGATGGAATGTGCACTATTTCCAAATCAAAATAGGCAGAGTACGGCAGGAACCACTTCCAAATGACGAAATGAGATTAGAAGTTAAGACAAAATACGTTTAACTGGCTTTTAAAGAAATTTGGTGGAACACATTACTATAAACAGTGCATTTGGGCAGCCAAACAAACTTTGCCCAGAGAAAATCAATTTTACTCCCCAAACAATGAGAAAAATTACTTTAGATTCGACATTAAATATTGTCGGTTTTTTAAAAAGAAACATTTCTATAACTCTGTCTAGAAATAGGAGTCAAAGGATGCCTTTGTTACCATGGTAACAGTCTCCCTCAGAAGAGCCAAGGATGAAGTAGCATACATTCCCCCTGCATATATTTGGCCAATCAATAAACAAAGGAGCTGCTCGGCATGCTTCATGCTGGAAAAGTGGTCAAGGTGTCCATCATTAGGGAAAGCATAGAGGGAGGTGTTCAAGAACACTGGGTTTAATCATACAGAATAATTTTAAACTAAGTACTGTTAACATTTTCTTCAGTAGAAGCCCATTATGAATGTGAGCTATAGCTAAAATGCCTATAGATCCTTGAAAAATGGAAATATTCATTATAAAATTTAATATGTCAATCTACATGTAAATGATAAACTATTATTAAGATAGAAAGAAAATGTATAAAGGAATCAGACCCTAAAACCCTCAGAATAAAGATAGTGATAATAACTAATGTTTCTCAAGTGTTTACTATGGACTAAATATGAACTAACTTTTTTACATGGATTATTTCATTAAGTTTTGCTAACAACCTCAGTACTTGGTGAATTTTTATTCTTATTTTCTAAATGATGTGAGAATTACTATTATTCCCAGTTTGATGATAGGAGACTTACACTTAGAGATTCATGTAAGTGGATGGCGCCTTCTGCCTTGAGGGTTCCATCCCAAGGGGTGAGTCACACAGGTAGGTTCTATCTACTCTGTCACACTGACTGTGTATCCAATGATCAACAGGATGATGTTGTAAGGTTAATTCTCTGTGACTTAGAATCCTTAGATACGTGTCAAAACTTTTTGGAAGGTTACAATTAGATAACACATGTTAAGCACCTTAGAATAGATCTTAGTAAAAGTTCCTTCCTTTCCCTCAAAACCCTTCAGCTCTCCATAGCCAACTTAATTTAAGCAAAGATTAATAGCTTTTGACTTTATTCAGCACGAGAGAAAACAGAGGACTATTAGAATAAGATAGTTTGCCCTTAGAAGTCTAAAGATTCCCACTAGATGCTAGAAATTCAAAAAGTATTGAACAGTGTTTTGTTTTTCTACACATACTATACTTACGATTAAGTTTGATTTACAAATTAGGTACAGTAAGAAACTGCAATAAATATTAATGAAATTGAATAATTACAACTCTACATAACACTTCAACACAACACAAGCCGTGGGATAGCACAGCAGGCCCTCTGATGCCCGAGGTGGTTACTGGGAAATAACTTACTGGCAAGTAGCTTACATAACGGGGACCCAGTGGACAAAGGAGAGATTCTCATCTAGAGAGAGATGCAGTAGGATGGCACAAGATTTCATCACACCATTGAGAGTCTTGTACAATTTAAGACTAAAGAATTTTTTATTTCTCGAATTTTCCATTTAATATTTTTGGATATTGGTTGAGCATAGGCAACTGAAACCATGGAAAGAAAGACTCCAAGAAAAGGAAGAATGCTCTACTAAAATCTCATTTTCCTTCCCAGGTACAACTTCTTTCCTTTTGAACACTTGCCACAGCTACCAAGAAATAACATGTGCTCATTTGAGTTTGCACATTCACATACACATATACTTATACATGAATGCACATACACATACATACACATGCACACATACACACACACATGGTTTCTTCTCTATATTTCTCTGCTGTCAGAAATGACAGTAAAACTATGGCACTAGCAAAGGCAGCAGAGGAGAATACAGTGTATAAAACAGGCTTCAGAAAATCAGTTGTGTTATTTGGGAAACGCCCACAGCATCACCTTGCTCAGCCTCAATTTCCTTTGCTGTGGCATGGAAGAACTAAGGTTATTTCTTCTAAAGAACTTTCCTAGTATTCGTTTCCATGATATGACTGTTCCTATGAACTGAGTGTCATTGTTGAAGTAAGTTCGACATGTTGCTTTTATACTGCTCAAAAAAAATTCATATCTGGCCATGGAGAGTAAATCCTCCCCCCAACCCCCATCCACACATGTTGCTTGCCTCCCAGGAACCTTACCTCGAACTCAGACATATGTCAATCTTCGTAACAGATTACTACAGTTTGGCTCTATGACAAAAATAATACTCTTTTTTTCTTCAGTGTTTTTGTTGAACTTTGTCCCTCAATTCTATTACTGTAAGTTTTCTTTCACATTTGAATAGTGATATTAAAGTTGAAGAAGGAAGATTTTCCTTTTTTTTGAGCTGTGCTTTTTATAGTCTCTATTTACTTTATTTTCCAGTATTGGGGATTGAGCCCAAAGTCTCACTAGACAAGTGCTATACCTCACATTGAGCTCTTGAATGCAACAACAATTTCTTTATATGGTATCAATGTTCCCAATATTAAAAAATAATTGAATAGGGGATCAATAAAAAGTGCAAAGGGAGGAACTTTTAAAAATTAGTGATTTCATCTGTATACCCACTTCCCAAATGGCACCCTCCCATAGCCTCCCCCACCCCACTGGAGCCCATATACTCTGTCATCCCTGTTACTGTCCACTGTGTTGTCTGCGCCCCCAGCCATTCCCCAGTGCTTGTCCATCTGCTGAGTCTAGTCAGCCTATCTAGAGGCCCTTGTTTTAGGAAGATCAGCTGTTCATCATCTAGCAGTAATCAGTTGTCAATATTCCTTTAGATAAGATTGGGGTCTGCTGTTCATTTTCCCAGTTTTATGCTGGGTTACGGTTTGTGAGTCTTTTGGGCCATCCTGTCCAATAACTCAAAGGAAGGTATCTCCTGTCTGACATTGTTTCTTGTTATAAATAAATAAGATTGTGTGGGATGTTCTGTATGAGATACACAAAAAAATCAACAAATTAGAAAAAACATATTTGAGGAGGAAGCATAAAAATTTATTTCATGTTAATTAGTAGAGGTGATAAACATTGAAAATTGCCCAATGACTTAAATGCATACTCAGGTGCCAAGGATCCGAGCGTAACCGACTAGGACTAGTAATAATCAGATACATAGAGATTAAAGACACATGCAAAAATCTAAGTGTTAGTAGCATTAAAAATGTAGGAAACAGCATATCTTAAAATGAAATGGAGATCTTCTTTAAAGGTTAAAAACTCATTCAGTTTTATATCTTACAGGGTTTATACTGAGTTCAATATTATATAACTGTATTAATTCAACTGTGAAGTTAAAAGTTTACATCCATGGCTGGGTGTGGTGGCACATGCCTTTAATCCCAGCACTTGGGAGGCAGAGGCAGGTGGATCTCTGTGAGTTCAAGGCCAGCCTGGTCTACATAGTGAGTTCCAGGACAGCTGGGGCTACAGGGAGACCCTGTCTCAAAAGGACCAATAAAAAAGTTCACAGTCACTTTTGAAAGAGATGTATCCTTGCTCTGGAAATTATTACTGAATATGGTAAAGATGTAATGAAATGCTTCTTCTAATCATGTGGTTATTAAATAAAAATAAATTAAAAAATAAAGAATCTATGAAGTATAAAAAAAATCAGTAATTTCTCAAGAGAATGACGAAATCGTGATCTGGGAACGTAACTCACTGGTAGGATACTTAGCATTTGAAAAGCCTGTTATTATAAGAAAATTACAAACAAAACCAAACATACAAAAAGAATTGTGGAATCATTTCAGCTTTCTAAACTTGAATGAAATCGGTCACCGTTTCCTGGATTTCTTTAAAGTTATTTTATGAGGCATTTTCATTAGCAACATTTACTCAAAAAAGAAAAAAAAATGTATGTAATGTCTGTTTTAACTTGGTGTGCTTTCTTAGTTGAAATAATGAATACATTCCTAAATTTCAGTGTCACTTGAGAATAACATGAAGCTCAAATTTATGCTATCTATTGGAATTTTTCCAGAAAACTCTACCTTTGTTTACACGGAGTCTGTCTGAAGTAACATGGAGATAGGTACTTTATGTCTTAAATGCACAACCAAAAATGTCAATTTTTTTGACCATTGGACCATTGTAGTGTCAAATATCAGTTGCATTTCAAATTCATCTGGTAAGGTGTTCTAGAAAAATCATTTTTAGTGCAGGAAACAGAAGGCTGAGAGTTTGAAAAATGATCCCATCTTTAAGCTGGGAGTCAGCATTCCTCTCTCCATTCTTCTAAGGCAGAATTAGCAGACTGCTGGCCGGTGGGTCATCCCCAGAATGAATGATATAGACTGCAGTGGTGGCTGAATAGTTTTACATTTGAATTAATTGCCAATGTTTAGAAATCATTAGATTTCACTGCTTCCCTTGAAAAATCTGGCAAGTCAGCCAGCGTCCCCACATAGCGACCATCTGCCTGCGCTGAGTCAGGGCTGCTCTCACTTACAGGGGCATGTGCTATCTAGCACCCCACTGTCCCCACCACTCCACAGTGTTTACTCTTCAATGAGGCTCAATGTCATCATCCCTACAGCATCTCACAACTGGGCTGCTTCATCATTTCCTTCCTGGACTAAGTGTTTTCAGCAGGTACTGCTTGGATATCAGCCAACTAGTTATTACAGTCACTGATTTTATAACCCATGGACAAGGTTCCTGACTCCCTAGTAGGCTGTGAGTTCACCCCCTCATTGTGGGACTCCATACAGAATTTTATGAGGGACCCTTAGAAACAGTCTGGGATACCTGAGGCCGGTTGGAGAGCTGGAGGCCACTGTTATTTTCCAACCGCTGTAGGCCTGACTGCACCTGATACCAGCCTTACCTTAGGCATTCAACTTCGAGATCCTCATTCTAATGTTAGGTTTTCTTTCCTGACCAGGTATAAACAAACTAAGCTAGGGGATGCCACTCCCCAGAAGAAAGTGAGGCCAAACTCTTCAGCATTTCATTTTCTCAGAGAAAATGCTAAGTGGCATATGAATGACTTCAGACAGAATTGGTTCTATGCACGGGAAAAAACACGCTTATTGGTAGAGAATATGAAACAACATGGACTTTGCATTCCATCATCTATGTCAGTGTGCCAGAGCTCGTAATTCCTGAATTACCACACTTGATTATGTTTTAATTTAAAATATTAGACTACTCTCTATACATTATGACAGGAAAACTCAGGCACTCCTGAGAAGTCTCCCCAGGCTGATCCCAGGATTGTTTGGCTTCTCAGTGCTACTGATGTTTTAGATAAGATAATTTTTGGTTGATGGTATACAGCTCAGTCCTATGCATAGTAATATGTTTGCAGCACTAAGTCTCTGCCTTGCAGATGCCAGAAAACAGTGCCGTTCATGGCAATAATATAGTCTCCTGGATGGCAAATGGTTCTCAACTGAGAGTCACTGGTTGATATTTCTCAGAACCAAAATTCAGATGGCCGACCACCTGCTATTTACAACACAAAGTGGAATATCATGATGCATCATTGGAGAATAATGTGACTTATTTTAAAATTTTTACCACATAAAGATCCAACCATTTGTGACATTCCTTGAGATAGTCCTTTAATTGCCTTTTTACTTAGGAAAGATTTAAGAAAGGACAATTTTATCATCATTTACTATCCCCTAGCCAAATTTAAAAAATACTATATTATTTTTATTTTATGTGTATGGGTGTATTGCCTGAATGTATGTGAGTGCACCAATGTCATGTAATGCTGCGGAGGCCAGAAGAGGGTTTTGGATTCCCCTGGAACTGGAGTTAAGGATGGTACATAAATTGTTGTGTTTTGGAACACCTTGGATTATTTCAAGGTCTTTCCTTCAAAATAGTTACCTTAGCTTATTTTGACAATAGAATGAGATCAATTAGTTATTTGCCTGTAAATCCAAGAAAATTGGACTCTGAAAGGGTTATCTCTATATCCACAGGTTGGTTATGGTCTTGGTCTTCACAGTGGTCTTTGACTTCTTTATATTTCAGGAACCTGTGAATTATTTTCAGAGGCAATATATTCAACAGTTTTCCTTCCCATTCATAGTGTTTTCCACAATATTACCCCACTACCACACACACATACACACACACACACACACACACACACACACACACACACACACACACACTTAACGGAGAACATTCTAAATCCTGAAAGTACCCGTGACAGCAACAAAAAATGATTAGACTTAGAATTTTTGGAGCAGTGCTTAATGTCTATCTCCCTCTTGTCATCTGCCTTAGTAAGTCAAACAGAATCTGCTTTAGATGTGATTTTGAAATCTGCTCCTCCTGTGTGCCCACCCTTCCATTTTGCATGACCCCCCTTCATCTCCCTTCTGTAACCACCTCCAACCACTTTTGCTTCTCAAATTATCTGTCATGTCAATTCCTTAAGTATTGTGTGGAAACCCCCAGTTGGGACTCCAAAACATCTTTGTACCCTTAGATTTTTTTCCAATCCCCACTATGTGCAAATTCTTAAGTTCAAAGGCTCCTTATAAATGCTGCTATGCTCCCCCTTCCCCTGATTTGTCCCTTGGATTGCCACATCCCCTGCTTTGCTTTCTGGGACTGTTCTTTACTTCTAAACCTACGCAGAAGTCCATGCTTCCCACAATTTCTACAATCATGGTAACATGAGGTGCTTTTTCCTAGCTATTGTAAAATGTGGATTTAGAAACGTTTAATTAAAGATTATCCTCCTCTACTAAACTGTGATGTACTGTGAGACTGGTTTTCTGTTGTTTTGTTTTGAGACAGGGTCTCCCTGTAGCCCTAGCTGGCCTGGAACTCCCTATGTAGAGCAGACTGACTTCAGTCTCACAGAGATCCACCTGCCTCTACCTCCTGAGTGCTGGGATTAAAGGAAGGCATCACCACACCTGGCAGACTAGTATTTTTTTTTAATACTTTTATCCTTCCTTTACAAAGAACCCATCACACAATAATACAGTTTTAATTTTAAAATATTTACTTCATTCTCTCTGGAAAGGGTATATCACATGGGAAGATATTACTGAGTAAATGTCTTATTTGAAAACATAATTTATTCAAATAATTTCTCCAACAAATATTTGTTGAATGGCTTTTCTTTGTTCTAACTCCTGTTCTAGGTCATGTAAACTAATAGTGTTCATTCATGGACCTAGAAAATTAAGCTATTCATAAAGTCCATAGAATTTATTTAGAGGTGATTTGTCTTGGAGACAGACTCAGAGAAGTTGCTTTCCAGGTAGTTTTCAATACAAAAAGATCCAAGTTAGATTCTACTGTATGAAATTAGAGCAGAACACAGAACACAGCATTTTGCACTTACATGTAATTATAAAATTCAGTTTACATATCTATATCTCTATCGATCGTCTATCTATCTATCATCTATCTATCTATCTATCATTTATCTATCATCTATTTATCATCTATCTATCTATCATCTATCTATACATCTATCTATCATCTATCATCTATCTATCTATCATCTATCTAGCTGTCCATCAATCTATCTATCTATCTGTCTATCTATCATCTATCTATCTATCTATCATCTATCTATCTATCTATCATCTATCTATCTATCTATCATCTATCTATCTATCTATCATCTATCTATCTATCTATCATCTATCTATCTATCTATCATCTATCTATCTATCTATCATCTATCTATCTATCTATCATCTATCTATCTATCTATCATCTATCTATCTATCTATCATCTATCTATCTATCTATCATCTATCTACTATCTATCTATCTATCTGTCTATCTATCATCTATCTATCTATCTATCATCTATCTATCTATCTATCTATCTATCTATCTATCTATCTATCATCTATCTGTCTATGTCAGGTAAATGTGGCAGTGCATTCCTATAATTCCAGGACTGTAAAGGCAAAGGTGGGAGAATCACAAATCTGAGGACGGCCTGGACAACATAGCAGACCTTGTCGCCAAAAACAAGCACACAAACAAACAACTCCTCCAACTCCACAATTATAATTTCTTAATCCTATACTGTATAAATATTAAATGTTATTACACATGTAAAGAAATTTTTATTTTAAAAATTCAAAATTTAAAAGCATAAATGAAGTGTGCTTTTAATTTTTAACAGATTTTTGCTGTTTAGTAAGAACACTTTGACCCTTGTAGCTTTCCACCACTTGATATGTGCTTCCTCTAAACTGAAGGATGCTTTAACATCTCAGATGTAATACAAAAAATAAGATGAAACAGTGCTGTAGAAAATAGATTCTACAACTACCTGTTGGAATGACACTTTGGACGTGTTTCATTAAATATTAAAATTAATTCTACACATTTCTTCTTTAATGTGACTATTAAAAATTTTTAATTATACATATGGATCACTCTGTATTTGTCTTAGCACTGGTTTAGCCACATTTTTTCAGAGAACAATTCATGTGTTTGTTTTCGCTCTAACCGTGTTCAATATTATTGAAAGCAAATCAAGGTACACCCCCCCCACACACACACTAATCCAATTTTACACATAAGTTTCCAAGCCATGCTTCCTAAGGTCAGAACACTTCCTGATTTGGCACTAGGAGGTTGAGCAGTTGCCTAAGGACTTTGATTTTAAGCTCCTGGCAAAGCAGCAAATATCCACAAGTAGTTGAAGAAGATACAGACTTAGTATCCCCATGCTGTGCTGCATTTATCTTTTTGCTAAGAGATCCTGTCATGAAGCTTCCTGTGGCCGACAGCACAAAAGGCAAAGCAACTGTGTTCACGAATAACAGTGATAAGCTTAGATTCCCTAAAGAACGAATGAATTTCATCTATGACCTTATTAACCACTGAGAGATTGACGGATGAAATAAACTCACCCCAAATAATTCCAATCCCCACAGTACGTGAGTGACTTTGTTTTCAATGTAGGAAGAATGAGACTGCCTCGATGAATGAAAAGCAAAACCTGCATTTCTAGGGAAGGAGGCATCCGTCTTTTTCTATTTGTAAATGCTGACGAGCAGAGTTTAAGGAGGGCTAATGTCACCCATTCATCTTAATTAAAGAGTTAATTGCTCGTGTATCCTGATTTAGTTAGTGGAGCCTGGTAGATGGGAAGCCCTGCCTCTATGTATTTTATTGACCAATGTAATGACATCATCAGTAAGTCTCAGGATTTATTCATGCTTCAGCCTATCCTCATGATGCTAATAGCCTTGGACATGATAAAACTTTCAAGAGGAAAGGCATCCTTGCGCCTGGCACAGAATAGAAATGGACAGTGAAGGGAGGATCCGTGTCTCATTTCAGCTGTCCCTGAAGCATTCCTTCAAAGTCTAGAATCATGAAAATAGTCCACAAATAATTTCTGAATGCTAATTTTCAGAAAATGATTGGATGTGGAATCATGGAAGGTTTTTATAATGCACATTGACTGTTTGAAAGTTAATAGCTTTTATTACCCTGCCATATTTAAAATCAGGTATGCATGTATCACAAGGAGAGTAAGAATCTATGTTAAGTATTTTCAAAATGATCTTTTTCAAGGTAGAATTTGATGAGAATATCTTCTTTTCTTATTTTTGTTTTCCTTGAGACAGTGTCTTACTCTGTAGCCCAGGCTGACCTAAGACTATATACCCTAAGGTATCCTTGAATTTACTGCAATTCTCCTGCATAAGCCACCATGCCTGGCTAAAAATGTCTTTAAAATACACATATACACACACTCAGGGAGCACTGAAGATCAAATAATTTAGTCATGAATTGGATGAAGAGATTCCCAAACACAGATTTTTCAACCATTAAAACATAATAATCCTCAAAGTTCTCTACTATTTCTCCAGAAATAATGTGTTTAGATGAACTGAGAGGATACTGTGGAAACATGACTAATTTTAGACTAACACTCTTTCTTAATACATTTTAAAAAATTGAAAAAGGCAAAAAGAAATCAAAGAACAGCAGGAGAAAAGTACTATCTCGAGGGCACACAGAGCAAAAAACACAGAAATGGTGTTCAGAGTTAATGGGTCTTTTTGTGTCTTTTCTCACATGGAGCTATAAGCAGTCCTAGTTAAAGTTAATTACACTTAGTGTCCTGCTTCTGCAAGCATAACTGGCTCAACAATCGACCCCCAATTTTGAGTTTCTGATTATAATTAAATACCTTGTTCCCACAATATAAGGACATTGAAGTTATGTCAAAGAAAAGATAAAAAGACAGAAGGGAAGAGGAGGAAATTAAAAATGCATATGAACGTCCCGTGTAGAAGAACATGGTGATCTCTTGCAAGGCTGAGGGCTCCCAACTGACTTGCAACGTTGGAAGAATTTCCAAGGCTTTCCACACTTCAGTTTACACATGTGTTCCATGTTGACAGTGACAGTACTTCTTCTATGGAGTTATTGGGAAGGTGAGTTACTGGATGAAACACTTGGATCCTGCTGTGAATTATACTTGCCATTCTATTATGCTTTGCATGAAATGTCACCACAGGGTCATATATTGCAGCTTAGGTCCCAGCTAGTGACACAATTTAGGTTTTTTTGTTTGTTTGTTTGTTTGTTTGAAACTCTTAGGTAAGAGCACAGCTGGAAGTAGGTCATGAGGGGGTGGGTCCTTGGAAAGTATACTATTCCTGGCCTCTTCCTGCACCTCTCTATCTTTCCTGTCTACTATTCAATAAAGAAACTGCTTCACCACATGTGCCCTGATGCTGTTCTGCCTCATCAGCAGCCTAGGAACGCAGCCAAGGGACCATGAACTGGAACCTTGAAAACTGTAAGCCAAAATAAGTCTTTTCTCATTTACATTGTTTCTTTCAGATATTTTGTCAGAGCTAGACAAAGGAAACTGGCCATATTCTTATGAGTACCTTTCAACTCTACACATTAAAGATGCGAATTTCTCCAGTCCTTTTAATATAGTTTGACTTTTATTTTTGAATTTTTCATTTTTTTAAAATCATCTTCCTAAAGTGTTTATTGCTTTGAATTCACTTAAGAAAAATAATTTTTCTTTTGTTACATATACCTGAGCGCCTATAGAAATGGGAAACCTGAATTATCACTGCAGCTCACGTTCAAGACTCGGCAAAGCACACCTATACTCGCCTGGATCCCATCTCTTCATATTTTTGTGACCTGGAAAAAATGGACTATTTTCAAGCCTTGAGTTTCTTTTCTAAGAAATAAGGGTAAAATTAAGATAGCCATGTAGCAGTTGTGGTCATTAAAGAATTAAATGGCTGCAAAATTGAAAATATTACCCAGAGCGTAGTAAACAATGATAGCATTTTCTATTTTTCTTCCTCTATGAGGAGAGGTGGTGATGTCTATAAAAGGAGAAAAAGTCAAGGAAGGAAAGGAATATAATTGAATATTACTGGTGAGATAGGGTGAAATAATGAGTCATTTTTCCTTCTGGGTTTCTGGGTTCTCTCTGCCTTACTGTTTTTTCAGCGAATATAGTGGGGATATGTGATGAAAGTGTGCTGGTGACTGTTACAGTTCAGAGGAAGAGGAGCCTCTTTCCAGCTGTGGGTGATTAACTGAAAGTTACTAGACAGGTGGGATTCCTCGGGGTGGAACCAGAGGGAGATTACTACAGATAAAGGGAATGGGGCAAAGTTTCCAAAGCTGAAACACTGTCTGTGGCAGGGAGAAAATGAGCAGGCCTGATGTGCTGCTCTTGAAGGTCTGTGGAGAGATAAAAGACAAGGTAGAAGGATTGGATAAGAGATGAAAGAACCTAAAATATATTATTCAGTTAGTAAATGGCCACCTAAGTGGGTGAGAACTGGGACTGTGGAGTCCCAGATTAAGCAGTGCTCATATTTTAATGCATCATGTACAGCAACAATAAAGGACAAAATTAATCAGGAAAAACGTTTAAAGCCCTCATAACTTACAGCACAGGAGAGATGCGTCTTGTGAGATGTTGCACACAAAATCTTGAAGAGTCAATTTTTTAACTGACTAAATTTTTAGAACCACAGAACTGGTTGATGAAGGAACAATGGAAGGCCTATATGTAGTTCTTCAAGAGTGTCTAGTGCCTAATCAGTTCCTGACACGGAATGAAAAATGACGAGATGCAGGGGATGCTACTGTACAGCACTGGCTTTATACCATTTGGTGCTAATTTGGAGCCAGTCTTATTCCTATACATGTTAGAAGCTTTATTTGCAATTCAGAAAATACACTTTACTCAGTAGCCATTAGAAACATGGTGGAACTAAGGTAAGTGGCATCATAATCAATGGTCATGGTAGAAATCTAGCTGAAGGTCTAAATAATCAAAAGCATTCAAATACAAGATCAGAGACTGATATAATTAATCACTGAGTACGTGTTTGAAAAGTAGGATATTGGAGGTCTTTGAAAATTGACACAAATTACAAAGTGTAGTTAGGAATTTGTTTTGGCTGATGAGTAGCCAGCAAGGACTAGAAAGATCCTGACTCACATAAACTGAGGTAATAGCATATATCAAGTTACAATGATCCATAAGAACAGCAGCTCTGAATATTATAGTCAGGCCAGAGAAGAAAATGTTTGGGATGTAGTTGGAATTGACCAGAGGTCAAATACTATACAAGTCAGAATTGAATTCTCATTCCATGAAGGCTTTGTTTGTGAGAATGGGAAAGAACCTTACCTGTGCCATGTTCCAAACTTGATATTTTTAAATTAAAATTATTGAGATGGTCATCTGCAGAGTGCGCATGTAAGCACTCAGGAACTGTATCATATCTTCCTTATAAGTAAACTCTTGTTTCATTAGATTTTTTCTGTTATTAGATACCTTTATTGAAAAGGGTTTATTGTAGACTTTCAATAATGATTTCCTCACCTTTATGAAGATATCATTCAGAAACATTTAACATTTTGATTTGTTTGTTTTATTTATTTTTATTTCATGTGTATGAGTGTAATGCCTGCATGTGAGTTAGGGCACCAGTGTCATGCAATGCCCTCAGAGGAGAGAAGAGGACATCAGATACCCTGAAACTGGAGTTATGGATGCTTATCAATCACCATGTGGGTGCTGGGATTCAAACTCAGGTCTTCTGCAATAGCAGCCAGTGCTCTTAACCACTGAGCCATCTCTACAGCCCACATTTAGCCTTTTGTTAAAGCTGTATCATAAAGAAATGATCTCCCTGACATATTTATCATGTTCCCTAGCTTGTTACATATTTTCTTCTTATTAAAAAAGGTATCCATCAAATTATAAAATGAAAAATTAATAGAAGAGGATTGCTTTTGAAAGTGAAGAGATAGGGAAAAGACGTGGTTACTTCCAGAAATAATTTAGAAATTTAAAAGACTGGAAATGCTGGCATCTTATATATATATAAAAACCCATAGTCACAAATAAGTGGACACCTGCAATATATTAGCTCCCAAATGAAAATGTTTACAGTTGATGTTATGAGTAAAATGGCATCCTTTGAGTCCATATGCCCAAGTCCCCAAATCAGAATATGATTGTGTTTGTAGCTAGAGCTCTAAAAGATAATTAAGTTAAAATGTGTTTAATAAGATAGGCCTTATTTCAGTATAGCTGTGTCCTTTTAAGATGAAATGACACAGACACCCTGACCAGGGTGGACAAAAGAAACTGGCTGTCTATAAACCAAAGAAAGAAACCTCAGGAGAAACCAGCCTTGATCTCTGACCTGGGATTTTCAAGTCTCAAAATATTAATCAATTAGCAGAGTGTGGTCATCTACACCTTTAATCCTAGCACTTGGAAGGCAGAAGCAGGCAGATCTTCATGAGACTGAGGGGAATCTGGTCTACTTAGGGAGCTCCAGACCAGCTGGGGCTGCAGAGAGACCCTATCCCTAAAAAACCAAAACAGAGACCCTATCTTTAAAATAAAACAAAGCCCACAAAAACCAATTAATTAATTAATTAGTTTTGTGAGTCACTCAGATTATGAAACTTTACTGGCCAGCTCTAATAGACAAATACCAATGCAGAACACGTAATCATTCCAAATTTAACAAAGAAAATAGACAGTTATCTCTTTGGATAGAAACAGAGAAAGAAACTTGAGACTGAGAAAGATTGATTAGTACACTTGAGGATCATATCTAGGTTAAAGGTAAACTGGGACTCAAACTCATTCCTATTTAATTCCAAAACCCACCTCTCTCTATCACATGAAATTGGGCCCCAATTTTATCCCTACCATTAAATAAAATATAAACTGAAAAGTGCCTTCTCTATCTAGTTATTATACTTTTCATTTAAAAATATTAATTCAAAGTTTGAATAACTCCAGGTGAGACAATCACTGCATTAAAGGATTTGTTCTAGGTTGCCAAGACCATGTGGATGCTGGTGGGATTTTAGAAACCCGAACCTTATTTTGAAGTATAATTTCCTTTAGATTTCAGTACTTTTAAAAATAAGAATAACTCTGGGTAAGTACAGTAGAGGACTGGATTGTGATTGTTTCTACCTCATGGAGAACATGGGGAGAGGGAAGCAGGGTAGAGGGGTAATTTTCTGACTCTCCTAGGTAGCAAAGATTTCTTTAATTTTTAAATAGTTTTGGTGTGCATAGGTGTGCTTATGATGTGTGTATGTGCATGAGCACATATGTGAGTGTAAATATGGGTGCACATAGAGGTCGACAGACAACCTTGGTTGTCAGTCCTCACCGTCCACATTGTTTGAGGCAGTCTCTTTGGTTTCCCTCTGCATACCCTAGGTTAACATGGGACTCTCCTGTCTCTGCTTCTCATCTCTCCATAGGACTAGGATTACAAATGCTTTGCATGGAGCTTTTATGTGAGTCCTGGAGATTTGAACAAGGGTCCTCTTGCCTCCATGGCAAGCATATATACCTGCTGAGCAATTTCCCTAGCCCAATAGCAAAGATTTCTGATAGCATCCTGTAAAACACCCAAGCAGCTCATATAGAAAACCAAGACACACTGAAAGGACAGGCTGCAGAGAACATTCACAACATAGAGCCTCCACAAGAAGAAGAAAAATAAAACGAGAGAGAAGTGTCCAAGGGAATTCAAAGTCAGAGAAGGAAGATGTTAATCTCACAATAAACATAAGAACAAAGGGAGGAAAAGCAACCGAAACCTCGTTCCACAGAACTGAAACGATTCAGTTGGGAGAAATAAATTTTTAAAAGTTTCAAAAGAAAAAGGACCAGAGAAATAAAGTGAAAGACAATCCAATACATAAATAAATGACAAAGCAGGCAGAGAAATACCATATTGACAAAAGAGATTGATTCTCCGCATCAGAACAAGAGATGGAGTGGGGAGTGAGGGGAGACAGTTGCTTGTTTCCAAACAAGAGTGGTTTGGGGGAGGAGGAAAGCAATTAAAGAAAAAAAGAAAACAAAAATCAATTGAAAAATGAACATTATTATACTATAAAATCATTATGTGTGACTAGGGGAAAATGCTGTCAAAACTAGGATTTTAGTTAGAAATACATGGAGTGATGCCGTTATCTCATCAACAAAAGTCAACTCTATAATCAACAAATACAGGTATTTAGAACATTCACATGTTTTGTCGACTGAAGGTCATCAATATCCTATAGAATTCCCTTTCAAATCAGCAAGGTGGAGACATTCTCATTGACTCATCTTTACCTCTGCAAAACTCAGTTCGGAGAGGTGGTGAGAGAACTCACCGTCTCACCTGCTTCCCAAGATGGCTGAGACTGGCTGAGCTCCTTCAGCTAGCCTAGCTTTTGTATTTTATTAAACAAGACAAGGAACTGGAGAGATGGCTCAGTGATTAAGAACACCGGTTTCTCTTGCAGAGGACCCAGGTTCTGTTTCTAGTACCCACATGGTGGTTAACAACCATCTGCAACCCCAGTTCCAGGAGATCCAATAACCTCTTCTAAACTCTGTGGGCATTGCATAACAGGGGTGTACTTACATACAGGCAGGCAATACACTCATAGACAGAAAAACAAATAAAAATATTTTAAAAAAGATGAAACCATGACTCTGCCTACTTCACGGTGCTCTGCAACGGATATGGTACTTTTTCTCAGTGGTGGAGCCTAGTTGTTGATTTGTGAAAACGACTAGTCAAAGAAGAAAAGCATATGTACAGAATGAGGCAAATCTGGATTGGAATCTGGTTCCTAGTACTCATCCTCTGTGTAACTCAAGGGAATTAATTACCTTACTTCTGGCCTTCTGTTTCTTCATCTATGAGCTGAAATAATACTACATCTCTCATCTCACAAACATGGTGTAAGGATTAAAAGATAACATGGTAGGCATGCATTAAAATGAATTATCCATCAGGATTAAAAATCACTGTTACAAAGTAGGTCTTCATTAAAATGCTGACATTTTTCTTAATTTCAAACACTGTTATTAGTTTCACCATTCTGTGACTACAGTGGTATGTTCCTCTTATCTTAATAGCTGTCTTACAATTGGCCATGTTTCTGACTGTGCAGCATTTAAGCCTGATTCTATAGCTTTCAATAAACATTCTGTTAGTTTTTTCCTATATTCTTTTGTATAAATTCCTTTTTTGTTGTATTTTCTGTTTGTCAGGGGTTGTTATAATAGCCACAAAAGCATTCTGTTGATGACAAGTAAAAATCACGATTCATACAAATAGTAAGAAACACAATGATTCTAATGTCAAAGAAACTACATTTATTCCAATTTTACACTCATGTACATTCATCCACTCATTTACTGATCATTAAATATATTTCAGTGATGTAGTCAGTCTCCTGTTCCCATGGAGACTGCATCCAATCCCATGTCTTTCCATACAACCTTTACACTAATGATACCCCATGTATGTGCTAAACCTGAAACTGTCCCCCAGGCTCCAGATGATTCCAGCATACCACTGCCAGGCTAACATCTCAAGTAGGTATGTAACAGGCATGTCAAAATTTCTATGCTCAACGCTCAACTCCCCCAGTCATACCTGGTCTCTGCTAGGGACCCTCTAATGATGTTCTCATCTCTGTAGTTGCTCAGGCTAAAATCCTCAGGTTCCCTTTGACTCAGTTCTTTTTAAAAAATATTTTATTATTTATGAGTATGAGTATATTGCCTGCATGTATGTAAGTGCACTCATGCTGTGCAATGTCCATAGAGGTCAGAAGAAGGCATCAGATCCCCTGGAAGTGGAGTTACGGATGGTTGTTAGTCATCATGTGGGTGCTGGGAATCAAACCTAGGTCCTCTACAAGAGCAGTCAGTGCTATTAACCACAGCGCCATCTCTCCAGCCTCTTGACACCTTTCTTATACTCATGTTCCATATATCACTCTAGCTGCGAGATTTACCTTTGACATATATGCAGAAGCTCACTACTTCTCACCTTCCCTTGCTGCTTGGTAAGATGGGAGTGATTATGTTTCCTAGAATGCTACTAATGCCTTCTAAACTTTCCTGCCTCCATCCTTGGCCTCTTCACTCATCCAGTCACCCGTGACCATCCTGAGAAGACCTAAATCAAGTCATGTCATTCCTCTGTTCAAAGTCCTCATAGAGTTCTAATCTTCCTCACAGGCAGAGCCATAACCAAAGATTAGCCCACAAAAGCCTAGAAGTGTCTTACATTTTTCTACCCACAAATGGTCTGGGCTGATCTCACCCCACTTGCTTGTATGTCCAGCACAACATGGCCTCCTTACTATCGTCACACATCCCAGGATCATTTCCTCTTCATATCTGCCTCTTTCCTCTGCCTCAAATGTCCTTTCCTTTGACGGATCATCTCAGTGAGATGTGATCATCTCAGTGAGACCTTCTTCAACTGCTCCCTCACTAGTCCCTTTCTGTTCCCTTACTTCCCATAATGCCTTTCATGTAACATTTTATAGAATTTTACATCATACTTATACTTATTTTTGTCTCCCTCCACTAGAATGTCTGCTCTCCAAAGACAGGAGTGTTTATATTTGTTAATTATTTCATTAGCATTTGGCATATGTGTGACTATGAATAAATATTTGTTGAATAAATGTAATGAATATATCAGACTCTGGGGAGATGATATTGAATATGATAAATTTCTCATTCTTATGGAGTTTAAAATCTATGGGGAAGTATTCATTAAACAAACATCATATTATAAGAATACCTGTTTCCAACTCTGATGGAGATGGAAGGCTGCCTGTTATTAAGTGAATTGGCAAGTCATAGAATTCTTCTGAATTTCAGTTTCTTTATCTGGAAACTGGAGATAGCCAGTCTATATCAAAAGACAACTGTCAGGATTCGATGTTATCAAGGGCATAGCACAATGTCCAGACCTGTCACCCTGAAGACATATAAAAGACGTGTGGTTCTGCTGCTACTTTCCTTCAAACGTCTGATGTTTGTTTTGTCATCTCAGCTTACTCCATGGTTTTCCACTTTTCCATGTGTATGCTAAATAGTGAAGGTCAACAGAAGAATCCTATTGGCTAATGAAAATCCCAGTGAGCAATCAGATTTTATGGAATCTTTTGAAGAACCACTGATTATGTATTTTGCCTGGTTATCTGATTAATGAAATCAAAATCAGTGCACAATGATCAAGTAGTTTGCAATGCAGAAGTATGAAAAGATGCTAATGAAGGATATTGCTATGGTTTCTTACCTCTTTAGGATTCTCTATTGCAGTGTGCTTAACAAAGGTTCTTCTGAGAACTTAGAAATTTAAAAAAAATGTGTATGAGATATTAACTTTATGTAAGTATACCTACATGCACAATGCCCACAAAAGCCAGAAGAGGGCATGAGATCCCCTGGAACTGCAGCTATGGGTGGTTGTTAGCTGCCACGTAGGTGCTGGGAGGCAAACCATAGGCCTCTGTAAAAGTAGCAAATGCTCTTAACCACTGAGCCATCTCTCTATCCTCTTCTGGGAACACTCAGTGGAGGCCAGTGACCATCTAATTGTCAGAGATAGCACAAGTTTTGCTTGAGATCATATCTATGTAGAAGAAATTCAGTTTAGATATGATTATTGCAGATAATAGAACAATTAGCTAGGACTTTTTCATTTGATATTTATTTATAAGCATTAGAGCAAAGTTATCATGTTGGCCAATGCAATGAGGGGTGGTGGTATGAGCAAGCACAGACACATTCATGCACACATATCACACATGCATGTTCACACACTTGCTGTTCTAATTTCCTTTCCATTGCAATAAGAAACACCATGAGCAAAAGCAACTTAAGGGAGCAAAGGATGTATTTCCTCTCACAGATTATGGTCCACCACGGAGGGAGCAACCGGAGGAACTCAAGGAGGAACTTGCAGCAGAAAGCTTAGAGGAATGCTGCTCGTGGGCTTTCTTCACCTAATGCTTAACTGGCCTTTGTATACAGCCCAGAATACCTGCTCAGAGAATGGCGCCACCCACAGTGGACTGGATCCTCTTCTATCAATTGACTATCAGGAAAATCCCACAGACATGCTCACAGGCATCTGACTTAGGAAATTCCTCAATTGAGGTTTTGTTCTCAGACGACTCTAGACTATGTCAAGCTGACAATTAAAACTAACCATAACACCAGGCGTTCAGAGTAAACACATGAGCTACATCTATATATTATCACCAGATTAATACATATAAGCAAACAAAACTGAAAATATGTAATAATATCTTGACCAAATAAAATGTTATTTTGTATGAGCATATGCATACAATATTGTAAACTTAATATTTATTCATTGTTTATTTAGTATGCATTGCCTATTTATATTAATAACATATATAATAACTCTTGGCAATCTATGACCATATGCTTTTAATTTTTTTGTGACAAAAGGCTTAAAATGTTCCATGCTAATTTTAATGCAAACGTTTGAGATATAGTTTCCTTACTAGCCTTCTTCTTCTTCCACAGCTAACCTTTACCATTGAGGGGACCACATGGTTCTCTTTCTGTTTCTTAAACGTGATTATGCTAATTTACATCAATTTCCAAAAGAGTTTTGAGTGCTTTCATGAGGTGCAATATATTGAGAAGGAGAAACATCTGTCCTCCAGGAAACTGACCAACTAGTATCTCATAGGCTCTAACACACACCAGGTAATTTTACAAATCATGAGGGATCTGCCTGATTGAAAAAGATAAAATAAAAATATAGCCAAAACTTACAGAGCATATATCCAACATATTGATGCAATATAATTAGGGGAAGTTTTTTTCATTGAATTATACTCACATGTACTTTTAAATGTCCTGTGAACTATAGTGTTAGATGAAGACTCTCAAATTTAATTTTTGGAAGTTGTAGACCCAAGGACAGCACAGTAATGTCAGACTCAAATTTAGGGCCTTTAGAACTTGGTGAAAGTTAGAAATGTAGAGCGCTAGCTGAAAAACATAGTATCTCCTGACAGTGCAGAAGACACACGTGTTTTCTCCTCACATGTTCAGCAGGTGACAGATTTTAACAACATTCTATAAAGTTTCTTGCCGAGATTGCTGAGCAAATTTATAAAGGTCCTTGCCTCCAAACCTGATGAACTAAGGGACCCTTATGGTAGACAGTGAGAAATAACACCTGCAAGTTGTCCTCTGCCCTTTACACCTGTGTTATGGTACTGCCACATAGGCATGCACGCGCATGCGCGCGCACACACACACACACACACAAGGGCACATGGGCACATACACATATGCATACATACACAACCAACAACAACAGTAATAGTAAACATCTACCAAGCAACAACTATTCAAGGTCTCTCTGTTCTTCCACAGCTAGTAACTGCTTTGGTAATGCTTCATTTTAGACCAATGAAGCTAATTTCTAGGAATTATTCCTCTCTCAAAATAGTCAAGTTGATATTAAGGGTCATAGTTTTCTGCAAAAAAAGTGTTATGGGGAAAAGAAAATCCATTAAGGTTAGGAAAAATAACAAAGAGAATCATGTGTGTGAGGAAAAGGATAATTTATTTGTGGATGTAGGACAATGAGTTATTTGGTCCTTCTTCTCAAATGAGATAACTGTCATATCCCATCATATCCCACTACTATGAATTATATATAACAACATTGGGTGAAATATGAAATTCTAAAAATATACTGAAATGCTAGAGTCTTTTTAATGGTTTATTATGATAGGTGTTCCTGGTTTTGAAATATCTTCTTTCACTGAAGACAAATAGGGGCGACATTATTTTAGAAAGTCCACATCTTTTAAAAAGATGGATTAAAAACTCTTTGAGACAGCTGTGCTGTTTTATCAGAAGAACAACATTTTCTTTCTAAATAATCCTTAAGGGCATTGCACAAAATAAACAAGAGACACATGGGTTCCTTTAGAAATTGAAGCCCAAGGAAATGCTACATAGAAGGTATCAGAATACATGTGTGTGTGCAGGCATGTGAGTTTGTGTGTGTGTGTGTGTGTATGTGTGTGTGTGTGTGTAGGAAGATAAGCATGTGGATAAAGACAGGAAAGATAATCATACTAAAATCAACGAAACTACATTTACTCCAGAAGACACATCCTTTCTATAGCATTGCTTTCTCTTGGTTAAGACCTGGGTTTTGCAGTCAGGAAATGTGAATTTGAGCACTGTTTCTGTCTGTTGTGGCATGTGACCTTGGTCAGGTTCATTAAACTCTTATATCATCCATCTCTCTGTGTGTGAAATGAAAATATTAATTTGTACTTCTTTTGGTTGTGAGGATTAAATGAGATAATGCAAAGAATGGGCTTATCACATTGGCTGCGGCTTGGAGAGGTGAACAGCTCTGCTATCTGGGGGCCTGTGCAGCTAAGAAGATAAGCCCACATACTCTGATATGAGAATCTCAAGATCTCTTCTCTTCCTGTATAACTCTGAGAGATTGACTCTGTCTCTCTGAAGGTCAGCTGACAAATCTCAGAAGTAGAGATGATATAAGTGTCCATCTCTAAAGTTGGGAAGGTTAACATGCTTATAGTACAGTTCTGAGCACGTAATTATAACAGGAACTAACAGTGACAGGCACAGGTGTAGCCTAAAATAATAATACAATCAATATATGCCTAATATAATATTCACAACTTCCAAGCAGATTTTTCTATTTTAAAGGTCCTCTCGTTTTGTTCCTTGTCTATTTTCATATTTCTGAAATGCCTCAGGGGAAAAGTCCTAAATATATAACAGACACACAAGGGCATTGTGGAACATAGGCACTGCCCCTGTCATCATGTCACTCATAATCACTTTTCTCTGCTCAAATGTGTGCACCTGGGGAAGGCTGAAAACCCAGACTTCTATGTTCTCCATTACAGTTGGGTAGGGAACATCTGGCCAATTAATTTTTAGTAGTCTAGGAGTTTGGATCACCAATTAGAGCATTCAAGGGTTCATTGCCTAGCATTGAGACACACTAGACTGATCTAGCTGCTTGCTATGAGAGTTTGCATTGCTAACAGTGCAGAGATGGACATAAAGAAAGGACCACAAATCATACAAGTCTAAACGGAATTGAATACGACGTTCTCGTCAGATTTCTCCTATACCTATCCAGAGCTGCCATATACAAACTAAATTCCCCAAGTTACCAATCTAAATACTATGCCCATGACATTGATGCATAACAGAAAACAATTGGATTGACTGTAAGGTCAAGTAAGATTCTTTTCTGAACATCCTCAATTCATTCTCTTTCTTAATAAAGAAAAAGAAAAGTAGTCATCAGAATAAGTGTTAAGAATCTGTAAAATTTTTACTGAAGAGGATAAATTATTCTTAAGTAACAAAAATCCCCTTGCTATTATAAGTAAAAAATTACTTCATATTGCAATAATACTAAGAATTTCAGTTTGGATCCATCAATAAAGCGAACATTTAGAGGCAAGAGATGTTTGTGTAGCTTGCTTCTCTTCTAGGACTCTGTGTTCTATGTAACTTCCATTTGTCTAATAAATGCAAGTCTCTGACAGTTCTACAGTGAACTCTGCAGGGTTTAGGCTATTATTTAAGGCTTTTTTAAGAATAAATATCAAATAATCTGAAATGGCATCTCAAAGGGTGAAAGTGCAACCACTTCCTTACAGCTGCTGGCTGTGGAATTAAAGGAGAATTTTCTCTCTCTCTCAGGAACTTCTACTCTTGCTGATGAAGAGCATGCACTTTAACAATGCTTGCTGGGGCAGAGCCTCAACATCTCATCCAACCTTTATGAACATACTAGCCCAGACAGGGAGTATTGGAAGAAAATTGGATAGCTATAATTTTGCTCCAATGTATATCTCCATATATATTAGTAGGTTTTATGTTGTACGTGTTCATAAATCTACAGAATAGGTCAATATTGAATCAATAGCCTGAATGTCATTCCTGACGAAATATGTTCCCCTACCATAGAAGATGCTGGTAGAATTGAGGTGGCTTACCCTCTTGTCTGATGGGTGGCATATGAAAAAAAAAAACAAAAAAACCCACAAAGCTACATGAATCAGATCCTGTGTTGGGGAACTGTGACTGATTTCAATCTCAATAGACATGAAATGGCATGGAAGTACCAACCACTCTAACTGCTTGTGCCAGTGTGGCTCAGGCTTCACCAGTCAAAGTACAGAAAACAAGTGATTGTGGAGTGCTGGTCTCCAAATGGGCCATCTATTACACAATCCCTATACCCAAGGCACAAGGAACATCACGGAAGAGGAGGCAGAAAGACTGTCAGAGCCAGATGACTCAGAGGACTGCTGCAAAATAGCATTTTCTGCACATGATAGAGATGTTGCACCTATGAACTGTCAAAAGCCATGGTGCCTGCAAAAGAGCATACCAATCAACATGCCAGCATGGATGGGGGAGGAGCTCACCAGCCTCCACTCCTCAGTGAGGAGCTGCACACAGTGGACAGCTGCTGAGAAAGGACGAGCCCGTTTTCTTAAAGGGTAAGACCCCTGATAGAGAAATATATATGCATCTATCTATCTATCTATCTATCTATCTCTCTATCTATCTATCTATCTATCTATCTATCTATCAGTCATCTATCTATCATCTATATGACTTGTATTCCTGAGGGAAAATGGGGGTGAAATGGGACAAGTTAGAGGGAATGAGAGGGGTGGATATGATAAAAATGCATTGCACTTGTGCATGAAATTCTAAAAAAAAAAAAGACAAAGAGAACTAAGGGCCAAGTCACTGGGACACTCACTACATTCTACACGGAACACTTACTAGAGTCTGCTGCCTCTTTCAAAGCTTCCTTCCTTCCAGTCCATCCTTGAGGCTTAATTGTTCATTCATATATTTGATTTTGTAGGAGAGCTACTATGGATTTAATGTATTCCTTTGCTCTTCGACCTCCATGATTCAGCATTTCTCTCTACTGTATGCAACCAGAATTTTCTGATTCATGTAGTATATAACTTTCCATTCATCCTATAAACTCTCATTTTATACAATTGGATGCAATGCATAAGACCTTTCCTTCCCCTATCAAAACCAAAAGTATTTACTTTGAGTTTAACTTTTAAGAAATATGTCAAAATAACCATTCAAAGGGAACTGAGAAACTACTCATTTAACAGCAATGAAAGTTATATTACTAAGTGTTTTAATTCATTTTTTCCCTTTCCTACAAACTAAAACCTTAAAAAAATTAACTTCACGGATTTTGAAACATTAATCTTTTTTCAGTGCTTGGACAGAACTTGACTATATGCAAATAGGTTCGTTTCTCTATTTGGATGTCGGCAGCAATATTTTTCCAAGTTTCTAAATTATCCACAGAGCATGTTAAATTACAGTGCCTCTCTTTCTTCTCTGACAGATTCCAACCTTTTGATTCTCTGCTTTCTTTCTTTGCTACAGTAAATTGATCCTTTAAAACACCCAGGTGCAAATGAATTAATGGTCTTCCATTGTGAGGGAGAGTGCCAGAGTCTCCCCCACCCACCTCCTTCTCCACACTGAGGTCCTTTCCCCTTCTGAGAAACCCACATATCAATTAAACTCACCTGCTAATTAAAAGCTTGTTTGGAAAAATTCTTGTTAGAAGCAAAGGGAAGTGTCACAGTTTCTAAAAATAGAGGCTTTGAATGTCAATTACTTCCTTCCTCCTCAGTTCCTGGTTCCTCAGGTTGAACTGAAGACTGGTGAAGAGCTGGGGGAAGAAAAGAGAAAGGAAAACCCAGTAAGTATTTTGATTATCCCTAGTTCCCGGGAGTATTTATCAGCTGCCTAAGTAACTTCAGCTGGTTGTCAGCAGCATGAGGATAAACAGATTTTATTCATAAGCCAAAATACCATTCCGTACCCCTTCTCATACAGCCACATAGGTTTCCTATGTAAAAGCATCAGAAACCACAGTCCTCAACAATTGACTGTCAACAATCCAGTTAGAGGTTTCAGAAACTACAGTATCAGAGGAATGATAGTGAGTGTGGAAACGTCAGCTCTCCTTCTGGAAAATGACCCTGTACTTTCTCAGATCCTCAACCACTACTCGTTCCTGCCTGCTTTCCCTAAAAAATGGACCTTCAGACAGATTTATACCAATGCTACCATGAGTTCTCACTTTTCTACCACAGACGTAAAAGCTATATTGCTCTAAAGCAACATACAGAAACTATAAAAGAAAAAATCGGGGTTGGAGAGCTAGCTCAGCGGTTAAGAGCACTGGCTGCTCTTGCAGGGGACCTGGGTTCGGTTCCAAACACACACATGGTGGCTAACAACAATCCATAATTCCAATTCCAGGGGATTTGATGCCCTCTTCTCAGTCCCATGGGCATTGCATGACACGGTGCATATATTCAGGCAATATACTCATACACATAAAATAATAAAAAATCGTAATAAAATACAAGTAAAAAAACAAAAAATAAAAGAAAATCATACAAGTACAACTCAGGAGACCAGGAAAGTCACAAGTGACAACAAAAGCCTCTCTTTTAATGTATCAGGTAATAAAGACAAATTAAATTACTATGTACCTTAGGAAATGGTAGCTAGCTGCTCATTTATTCATTCACTCAACAGATTACAGATTTTTGTTACAGGCCACTGTTGGGTATTAGGTACACTGATGTTATTACAACTGTAATCAACACCTAGTCTCAGCCACCCACAAATTCAACATTTACTTTAAAAAAATGCAAAATAGGGGCTAGAGAGAAGGCTCTTCAGCAGTTAAGAGCACTGGCTGCTCTTGAGGAGGACCCAGGTTCGATTCCCAGCACCCACATGGTGGCTACAAACCATCCTTAACTCCAGTTCCAGGGGAATCCGAAGGCCTCTTCTCACCTCCACAGCACTGCACGACATGGGTGCACTCACACACATGCAGGCAATACACTCATACACATAAAATAAAAATAATAAATAAAAGAATGAAAAATAGAATTTATGATGGCATGTGATTTTGGTTATAACAGAGGACAACATGGGCAACCAGCTCAGCTATGGGAGGTCAAACAAAGGTTGTCGGAGGTAAATTTAGCTAAAACTTCGGAGGGAGAAATAAAGAGAAAAGGCATTCTAGAGCTCTTTAATGAGTACTGTGTACAGCTGAGGAACTGTCCCCATTTCACTTGGCCAGGAGCATACTGAATATGGGAAAACCAGAGAAAACAAAATACAGTATTGCCTTCTGTAGTAAATGGAAATCAGTGGTTTTTAAATAAGAAAAATAGAAATAGGAGTTTCTATGTCATTACTTCCTATACGATGTGCAAAATCAAGCTGAGCATATTACTGTGGCAATGAAAAGAAATCATTTCCCAAAACTTATGGGTTTAACTGAATACATGTAACTTAAGTCCGAACTAGATATATGCCATGGAGGGTTAACGTCAAAGAGTAATGTACAGTGTATGACATGGAATGAGATAAAATTCTGATCAATACGGCAAAGTCCTGTAAAAACATAAAACCTTCTTGGGAAACAGTTCTCAACATATTTATGTTGTTTTTTTTTTTTTTTTTTAAATAGGACCTGTTTAAATAAGGAGTTACATTACACAATCTAACATGTCACAGCCAATTAGACTTATGTGACAATCTTGTACACTCAGAGTTAGCAAATATTCAGTAACTCCCATGAGTCAGCATTTTAGGATGTTGGAATATAACAAAAGTCCACAATTGATGAAGAGTGTTAGCATATATTTAATAAAAAGATTAGCAAGAACTATAAATTATTTTTGAAAAATGAAAACAAGGGGTTTGAGAGATAACTCAGCAGTTAAGAGTACTCAGTGTTCTTACAAAGGACCCAAGTTTAGTTCCCAGCATGCAATGGTAGCTCACAACTGTCTGTAACTTCAGTTCTGATGCCCTCTTCTGGCCTCCAGTGGCAGGCACTAGGCATGCACATGGAGCATATACATATATGCAGGCCAAATGTTAGGACACATAAAATTAAAACTAAATAAATATATCTTTAAAATATCAAAACAACCCTCTTAGTTTAATTTGGTGTTCCCTCTGTTCTTTAGCATAAAAGATAAAGCAAGGACATTTCTTCACCCCAGCTGTATCCTTAATATCTAAAATAGTGCCTGACACAAGCATTAAAGTAAACCTTATGTGTGTGTTAATGAGTTAAGTATATAAATTATGCCTTAATGAATGGTCTCTAAATGTGATTGCTTAAGCTCTTTTCAATATAGTGCTTTGGACTCTTAATTCTCTTAATGTTTTCCATACTATGCCTTCATCTGAGATTTCCAAAAACTGTTCCCTCTTTGGGAATCCAAAGTTCACAGATCAACAACAGATCCAAATTAATCCTTCAAGTTGCAAGTCACCATCCCATGGTTTCTTACTGCAACTGAAATTAGATCTCCAATTCTTACTAAGACCTGCTGTCTCCTGACCATACCTCTGACTTCCTCTCAGTATTCAGCTCATATTTACTCTGCTCTAGATACACTGGCATGCATTCTGAAGTTCAAATGTACCAAAGTTGTTTTTGCCGCAGGATCCTCACCTTTGCTTCCTTTGTCAAAATTCTCTTTTGCCAGGAATTTACTTGGCTCATTCTCTCTTACCAAAGAGATGTGAGATTGAATGTCACAACTTCTATAAGGGCTTATATGATCATCTTATTAAAATGGCTGTATTTATCTATTTAGTTATCTACCTACTATCTACCTATAGTTATCTATCATCTATTTTTCTATCATCTATCCATCCATCCATCCATCCATCATCTTTCATCTATCTATCTATCTATCTATCTATCTATCTATCTATCATCTATCTATCTATCTATCTATCTATCTATCTATCTTCTATTCATCATATTGTTTGAAATTTTCTTACTGTTTTTGCATCTTCTTCTACCCATCCTTACTGTGAGCTACATAAAGTGAAATTCCATTGCATGCTCCCTCACGTCAGCCTGATGGCAAGCTCGTGCAATGCTCATGTTTCACAGTGCATTTGGGGATCTCATAAATTTAAGACGTTTTTTCTGAAAGCTTTGCTGAGATTAAAAAAAATAGACAAAAAATAAAACCAAAGGACTAACTTGTGAGTATAATATTGTATATTCACTTATAATCTGTTCTTTGAAGTTGCACCATGCTTGTTAGAGTCACATGCTAACCACTTTATATATCAGAAGTAGACTTCTTAGCTTTTGATCAAAGGTGAGAATGTAGGTCATCTCAACTTCCTAGATGTGTCTTATTGTGCTATATATTTGCATTTTCTTGATGATTAATGACATTGAAGTTTTTAATTATTTCATATATATTTGCATTTGTTTGAAAACATCTATTCAGCCTTTTCCCCATGGTTTTACTGGGTCATTTATTTTATTGTGACTCAGTCATCTGAGTTCCTTATATATATTTTGGATCTTAGTCCCTTATTGGAACTAGGTCTTTTCTCTCCTTTTCCAGAGTTTTTTATAACTCTGTTTCCTTTGTGTGTTGAAGCTGTTTAGATCAACACAATCACACCTGTCTGTTTTCTTCTTCTTCTGTTGTTACCTTTACTTTTGGGGTCATATCAAAATGTCCCTACCCAGACCAACAACAAGAAGTTTCCTGGGCCTGTGAGAGGGTTCAGTGTGTAAAGGCACTTGGTGCCAAACTCGAGTTTGATCTTCAGGACCCACATAAATGAACAAGAGAACCAATTCCTGCAAGCTGTCCTCTGACTTCACATGCATGACATGTTGCTGAATGTACATATAGAAGGTACACACACACATATACTCTCTCTATATAATGTATATATATATTAAAAATAAAGAAATGCTTATGTTTATTATGAGAATTTTATAGCTTAAGATCTTCTGTTTAAGTCTTTAATACATTTAAACTTATTTTGACTTATGGTATGAGATGCACTGTGATTTCATTCCTCTGAATGTGGGCACTGATCTTTTCCAAGACCATTTGTTGAAACATCCTGACCCACTGTGTAATCTTGGCATCACTGTTGAAAATCAATTGACTATAAATGTAGGTTTTACTCTAGCTTATGTACTATGTTCCATTGAGCTACAGATCTGATTTTTTATGCCAGTACCAACTTGTTTTACATGATCTTCTCCACAGAAACCTCTAAAACATTACAAAAACTTGAAACGATGAACAAATGAAGTAAAATTACAGAATACAAAATCAGCATAAGGCTCAGTGGTGTTTGTAGCCATTGGTTTTTCAAAAAAATGACATTTTTAAAAATAACAAGGAACAAAAAGGAAAGTTAGAAAAGAAAAAAGAGAAGAAGAAAAAGAAAGAAAAAAACCAAGAGAAAGAAACCAAGAAAATTCTTAGGAATACATTTAATCCAGGTGGTTAAAGATACACGAGTGGGAAGTACACAATATTGATCACATAAACTAAAAAAGACAGAATAAATGGAAAGACGTTTTATTTTCATGGACTTAATGTACTTAAAATGTGCTCTACATATTTGAAACTAATTCCAACAACAGATTTTTCAAAAACAGACAAAAGAATCCAAAGATTGTGTAAAACTACAAAGACCCTAAAAATAATAATAAAAAAAATGAGAGCAAAGAACTTAAATAGAACAACAGAAACAAAGGAAAATCAAAACAAAACAGGGGACTGGAGAGATGGCTCAGCAGTTAAGGGCACTGGCTCCTCTTACAGAGGACCCAGGGGGCTGGAGAGATGGCTCAGCAGTTAAGGGCACTGGCTCCTCTTACAGAGGACCCAGGGGACTGGAGAGATGGCTCAGCAGTTAAGGGCACTGGCTCCTCTTACAGAGGACCCAGGGGGCTGGAGAGATGGCTCAGCAGTTAAGGGCACTGGCTCCTCTTACAGAGGACCCAGGTTCTATTCGAGGCATCCACATGGCAGCTAGCAGCCATCTGTAACTCCAGTTCCCCCCCAAATCATATGTTTTCTTTTGATCTCTGTGAGCATTGCATGGCATGGGTGCACTTACATATGGCTCCTCTTACAGAGGACCCAGGGGGCTGGAGAGATGGCTCAGCAGTTAAGGGCACTGGCTCCTCTTACAGAGGACCCAGGTTCTATTCGAGGCATCCACATGGCAGCTAGCAGCCATCTGTAACTCCAGTTCCCCCCCAAATCATATGTTTTCTTTTGATCTCTGTGAGCATTGCATGGCATGGGTGCACTTACATACACGGTAGGAAACACACTTATACACATAAAAAATAAATAAATATAATATTTAAACAAAACAATACTGGGAGCACCATAGTACCTTATTTCAAAATACACTATAAGCAGAGGATCCAAAAAGTATGGGAATGTACGCTTCCATTTAAATTGAAGGAAACAATACACATTTTTCTATAACAGAAAACTTAAAAGCAAACATAACATTACAACATTTCCAGTTTTTAGTGGTATAGATACTAATTGAAAACCTTCTACTAAGTATTTATTCTTGAAAGTATCAATCCCTAAATGTTTTGTTCTCCCCCTCCCCCTCCCCCTCCCCTCCTCCTCCTCCTTCTCCTTCTCTTCCCCCTCAGCCCAAAATGCTTGCTTTTAAGGCTTTGTTATGAAAAAAAAAAAAGTTTTCTCTGACAAGCAAGTCGATGAACATAAGAGTTTGAAGAACAAAATCTTCTGCTGTCATTTTCCTTAATATTTTAAACCTCCAGACAGTTTATCAGTTGTTGTCTATGCACTTTGCCCCCTATTTTTTCCTATTTTGTAACTGGATTAAATCAGTGCATTTTATACAATATATCTTAATCACATTTAGATCTCCCCCTATCTATGCCCCACCAGAGCTCCCCCCACTGCCAGATTCCATGCATTCTATCTTATATTTTAAAGCCGATGGAGTCAAGTTTGTGTCCCCAGATGTTCCTCTGTGTGCCTTCATCCAGTGGATCTTGGTTAGCCTATCTGCTGTCACTCCCTTAAAGGCCAGCTCTCCCTCACTCAGCAGTAAGAAGTTGCCAATAGTTCCTTTATTAAGGTTGGGGCTTCTTCCCCATTTCCCTTCTTCTTTGCTGGGTTCTGTCTGGTTTGAGTTTGCATGGACCTTGTGCATACTGCTGTCACCTTTGCTGTGAGTTCATATGAGCAAGTTCCCAGCCACCTGGAAAACTGCTTCCTGTGGTCATCCACCACCCCTGGCTCTTACAAACTCTAGGTTCCCTCTTCTTAAATGGTCCCTGAGGTTTGGTTGGCAGAGGTTTAATATAGGAGTTCTACCCAAGGACACGCACTCTGCAGTCCCTTGTTGTGTACATTGTGGCCAGTTGTCCACCTGGAAAACTGTTTCCTTGTGGTCATCCACCACCCCTGGCTCTTACAAACTCTATGTTCCCTCTTCTTAAATGGTCCCTGAGGCTTGGTTGGCAGAGGTTTAATATAGGAGTTCTACCCAAGGACACACACTCTGCAGTCCCTTGTTGTGTACATTGTGGCCAGTTATGGCTTTCTGTGTTAATCACCATTTGTTGCATGAGGAAGTTTTGCTGGTGAAAGTTGAAAGACATGTTAATATTCTGTCTTAGGTGTCGACATTGCATTATAGATGTGCTGCTTATATCTGGGCATCTCACAGGCAGTCTCTGGGTTTGACCAGTTGTGGAACTCAGTATTTGTTCCATCTGTTGCAAAATTAAGCTTCTTTGATGAGTGGTGAGAGGAATACTTGTCTATAAATAAAAGGATACATATTTAGCATACATAAGAAATTTTGTTTGTCCAGGGATGCGACAGACACAGACATAGGTTTTTCTCTAGGATCTATGATGTCACCAGCCATGTGTATTTGTCTATGTTTACCATACCGTCCCACTGAGTGGGCTTTAAGTACAATTGGATAACTGTTGATTGTCCCTAAGATAAAATTCCCACTACTGTACCAATAGAGATAGTTTTTTGGGTTGGTTATTGTGATTATTAGACTTTACAGCTGGGTTTGGACCATTGATTGATTTTCTCCCTTAGCAGCTTGCATAGTACCATCTGATACTATGAGAGTTAGTCTTCAGGGACGAGGCTTTCAGGTCAGTTCCAGCTCCATTGCTCCAAATTTTATGTCCAAAGTATGTCCTGTCTTCAGCAATATGGTCTTGCCTTCAAGATCTGGGAGGAAATCAAAGGCTGTGGTAATGGCCTGGGTTATTTTGGGAGTCTCCTGACCAACAACTTGAAGGGAGGTTTCTCCTGTCTAGCACTGTGTTTCTTGTGATATAACCTTCAGCTGTATATATACACTCATATTTAAAAAAATGGATATTATTTACTGAGTTCCACAACTGGTCAAACACATGAGAGATGGATAAGAAGCCCTATCCTTAGCCGAGAAACTATTGACAACTGAGCACTGCCAGGTGAGGCAAAGTTGGACTTCTTT
>NW_008347571.1:3333577-3348856 GCF_000622305.1 Nannospalax galili | reverse complement strand
ACTGAATAATTGGTATAGTTACCCTTGTTAATATTTTTCTAGCTTTTAAATAATCTAATAATCCACGTCTCAACTTTAAAAGTTTTTTGATGTATTTAGTTTTATTTTATCTGTATGAGTGTGTCTGCTTGTATGTATGTAAGAGAACCTATGGCATGGAATGCCTGTGGAGATCAGAAGAGTCATTAGATCCCCTGGAACTGGAATTATGGATGGTTGTTTGTTGCCTGTGCGTGATTGGAACTGAATATGGGTTCTCTGTAAGAGCAACCAGTATTCTTAACCACTGAGCTATTCCTCCAGCCCCAAGCAAGTCTCAATTTAAAATTTTTTGTTGTTGTTGTTGTTGTTTGAGAGAGGACTTCACGTTGCCCAGTCCAGTCTTGAACTTGCTATGTAGCCTAGGCTGGCTTTGAACTCCTGATCTTTCTACCCCCACCTCCCAAGTGCTATGATTAGAGGCATGTACCACCACTGCACCCAGCTTATATCTCAACATTTACATTTGCCAACATTTCAAGGTGACTTCTCAATTCATATATGCAATAGTAAAATCATAGTTGGTTTTATATTTTTTTTTTTACAGAAACTTCTAATTCTAAAATGCTTCTAATATTTGCATGGTGACCTCTTATAGCTCATCTTTCATAAATCTTTCTTAAATCATAACAAATAAATTTACACCTATTCAATGGGTATTCAAATAATTTTTGCTAATGTCATTTTCTTAAAGTGCTAAGGCTCAAACATAGAGCCTTCACATGCAGGGAAATCTTTCTCTACACCGAGAGGCATCCCCAGCCCATCATTTTCTTTAAATAGCAAATCTCAGGTTTGTATAACTTACATAGTAGTGTGTTAACTGACATGTAGTGGGAAATATTGCTCATTCTCATAAAGCGATCAGGGAGGCAGATTTTCTAAGAAGCCTGCATGTGATTCTGTTTTCACCCTACCTTCTATCCTTTTCATTCACATAGTGTAGTTCTGAAAGGCCCAAGTCAGGATACGCGTAACACTTAACCAAATTCAAAAAAATCATTCATCTTCCTCTAGGTTAATACTTTATTCTCTTTGAAAAGCCGAACTTCCTTTTTTTATCTTGAGACTTGTAAGAATATTTCTGTTTTTGCAAAACTCTGTGATATTTTCTTACCCTTGAAAACTGTAGATGGAAGATCAACTCAGATAGTTGGACTTTATTATTATTTTTTGGTTACTTGTACCTTATAGAACACATTAAAAAATCCTCAACCAGCTGGAGGTTCAGAGATCTGAATTATGTGCTAACTACTCTGGTTAATTAGAGTGCTATTTAATTTTTGTAACTCACCCTGAGCCTGACTAGTGCAAAATCATTTGACCTGCATCTGACAGTCATCAACTTGCCACAAGTCTCAGACCTTTTTAATGATGAACTGCTCTGACTGGTAATCACCTTTGGGTCTCTGGTTCCTTCTCTTTACAAATTAAAAAGAAGTCTGTGAAAACATCCCGGTGCAAGGTGCACAGGCAACACAGTGAGGTTGTAGAAGAAGAAAACTATCAACTGCCTTGAATACCAATGAGTACAAATATTGTGAAAACATAGCCAGCCATTCTATAGTCTTTGTGGATTTGGTATGGGGGTGGGGGGAAATGAAGCAATAGCACAGTGAACTGTAGGGATAATGAGAGGGAAAGAAGTAGAGCAGTGACTGTGGCAGGTTCTATACTGTGTGTCCATATGGAGGTGAGGGGTTTAGAACAGTCACACTACAGTTTAAAATACCCTTAGCCACAGATATAGAAGAAATAAGAGGAGGTAGTTATTAGAAGTGTGTAGGTAGTTAAGTAAGGTTGCTTGTTGTGTTCTAAGCAAGAAAGAATGACAACTAAGATTTATGATGATGGTATTTAAGAGTCATTCATTTAAGCAATATTTGTTGAGCAGTAACACTGTGTTAGAACTTACTATATATACTTGGTAGCAAAAAGATTTTTTTATTACCAAGTACAAGGATCCTTGTATCACAAAATGCAATCTACAGGTTCAATTCAATTCCTGTTAAATGTCCAATGACCTTCTTTACAGAACTAGTGAAAAACAATGTTACAATTTATTTGGAAGCAAAAGATCCTGAATTGCCCAAACAATTAATTCTAAGGACAAAGAACAATGTTGGAAGTTTCACAATACCCGATCTTAAATGATACTATGGAGTCATGGTAACAGAAACAGCTTAGGGGCCAGTTAGATCACTCAGTAGATAAAGGCTTGCCATGCAAGCCTGATGACCCGTTTGATCCCAAGAGAACCAACACCGCAAGATTGTACTTTGACCCGCATACACATGCATGTGTGCCCATCTCACATCATGCATACACATACACACAATATGATGATAATAATAATAATGATAAATTTAAAAACAACATGGTATTGAGAAAAAACAGACACACAGATGAAGGGAACAGAAGAGAGAACCCAGAAAAATTCCCGTTCTAAAAAATCATACTTTCTAATTGGATGGAGACGAAAGAACAAACTAAATAATAAAACCAGTCAGATTCCTATAGGAAGATGAGGTTCATGGAGAGCTGAAGAGGGTGTCAGACTGGGACCTTACGAAAGAAGGGATCTCTGAAGACAGAATACCACAATGATGTTCCAACAGCTATGGAAAAGCCAGCCATGAGATATAAGTAGAAATGAACTTGATAGATCTAAGGAAAAAAAAGAAGCACGTGTGATTGGAGCATAGCAAAAGAGGGTAGAATAAAATCAATGACGTCATCCAGGTCAGTTCTAGTCCAATTGTTCCAAGTCTTGTGTAGTAAGCAAACTACAAAGGGGGAAAGCTAATCAATGGTCATATCCAGCTATGAAGTCTAATAAACAACAACTGGCCCAGCAAATTATCTCTATTGGTGCAGTAGTGGGATTTTCATCTTGGGGGTAATCAACAGCTGTCTAATTGGAATTAAGGCCTGCTCAATGAGAGGGAACTTATGTATGGTACTGTAAACATCACCAAATACACATGGCTGGAGAGGTCATAGATTCTACAAAAAAAGTACTTTTGTCACATTCTGAAACCAATGCGATTTCTTACTGTATTTAAATATGCATCCTTATATTTATAGACAAGTACTCTTCATCATTCATCAAAGAATCTTCTTTTTTGCAACAGACAGAAACTAATACAGAATTTGCAACTGGTCAAATGCAGAGAATAATTGTGAAATGCTTAGCCCCAAGTGACACGTTTTCAATGCAACCTCTACACATAAGATAAATGCATCTTTCAACTCTCACCAGAGAGGTTTCCTTATGTAGGTGATTAATACAGAGACCCACAACTGACCAATGTACAGAGAACAAGATGCTATAGAGGGTTCATTCCTGATAGGACATATTTCAAACTTCTGCCTCCCAGTGCTCAGGGATCATTGTGGAAGAGGGGGCAGAAAGATTCTAACAGCCAGAGGTGGTGAATGACCACAAGGAAACAGCTTTCCAGACAGCTCAGTTACACATAAGGACTCACACCATTCATGACAGCATGTACAAGCCCCATGTAAGATCAAACCAGACAAAATCCCAGCATAGACATGGGGAAGTAGGTAAGAAACCCCAACTCAACCTAAGGAACTTTTGGCAACCGATGGCTTTGGGGAGGGGGAGAGATGATCTTTTATAGGGATGGAACTCTTTGCAGTTTGACCAATCTCCAATGGATGGACCCATGCTGAGGGACATGTGGGATACAAAACAGACTCTAAAGATCATATTCTCTATATAATGGAAAATACAAAATTGGGCAGTGTATTAGTTACTTTTCTGTTGCTGTGATAGAAACACTGACCCAAGCAATTTATAGAAGGAAGGGTTTATTTGAGCTTACAGTTCCAGGGAAATTACAGTCTGTCATGACAGGGAGGCATGGTGGCTGGAGGTGGCTGGAGCAGGAGCAGCAAAAGCTAAGCTCTCATATCATCACACAGGCACAGGAAGCAAGAGGCCAACTGGAGATCTGGCAAGGCTTAAGAATTCTCTAAGCCCACCCCCAGTGATGTGCTTCCTCCAGGATAGCCACACTTAAAACCTCCCCAAACAGCGCCATCATCTGGGGAAAAGTCCAAATACTTGGAGCCTATGGGGGACATTTTCATTCAAACCATCACAGGTAGGGTAGTGGGGGGAGGTGATGATGGGGGTGGGAATCTAAAAACCATTGAATTATATTGTATGAAAATAGCAAAAAATTCAATAACCTCCTAAGTTGATGAAGTCGTCAATAAATAGGGTGTTCAAGTTGACTTGTTCATGTGACTTGAAGGCTGTTGTGAAAGGAAGTGATGTGACTGGGTCAGGTTTTCAGTGTACCAAACTGGCTCCTGTTTGGTTGTTGAGGATGAGTCAGGAAGACTTCATAATCTTTACTTTGGCACAAGGTGATAAAGCCAGGGTGACACAACAGATTGGGAACATGGTAAATTCTGGTACTCTATGTAAGCCATATTCACAGTCCCCATGGATAAAGTTGATTAGAAGGTTGGAGAAAAGAGATGCATCAAGGCAAAACAATCGTGATTAAGCTGCTTTTTTTTTCTTTCTTTGGTGTTGGAGATAGAATTAGTGACACATACATGTTCTATCTCAAGCTACAATTCTAGCTGAAAATTCTGCATCTTGGTCTGGCACCTAGTTGTAGATGGTACAATTTATGGGCTGGAGAAGCTCAGTGAAGATTAGGCTTGAAAATAAAAACTATGGCTTTTACAATATGGATGTGGTTATCTGAGATGGGAAGTTTACACAGAAGGTACGATTGATGACAGTCACTGGGACATCAGTAGTGCTCTAAGGAGTTGGAGTCTTCTAGGACCAAACAAAACAGAAGTCTTCAGGGAGAATGTGAAGAGGAAGCCATGAGGCTGGAGGAAAAGCAGAGTCATCCTGTGATCGAGAGGAGAAAGGGTGGGAAGCCGGGAGGGTCTTTTGAGGGACATGTTGGTGAGGGCTCAACCAAGTCAAGAGGGAGAAAAAGGGAGACTGTGGTCAGAGGGGTCCTCGGTTCTAGGACTCATGGGGGAAGGCTCCTGAGAGCGGTCAGTTCCTTCCCACACCACCCCAGCCTCCTCCCTCCTTTTCTACTTCCTCTCTGCTTCCATCTCATAATCTGACAAAACAAATGATAAACATCTCCACTTTCTATTTGTTATTCTCTCTGTGTCTGGAACTTTCCTTCCTCACTGCCCCCTTTCCCCTTTCTGGGACACACTTCCTAAAACACAGGTTGGATTTTCCCCTCCAAAAATCCACAGTTTTCCTTCACTAAGGGATAAGCTAGAAATTCTATTTCCCCTTCAAGGGATGGTACCCATTCAATGTTATCTGCCCGCCTCTGCGTTGGTACTGCTTGTACCAGAACAAACATCATTTTCAATTTTGCCTTAGGGTATTTGTATTTCTTTTTCCTATAACACTGCTGATACACCAAGGGAATAACTAAAAGTTTGTGCTGAAATAACAATAACAGCAACAACAATAACAGTTGTCACAAGATAACAACAGTAATAGTAGCAGAACAAAAATATCAGTATTTTGGGGCTGGAGAGATGGCTCAGTGGTTAAGAGCACTGACTGCTCTTGCAGAGGTACTGGTTTCGGTTCCCAGCACCACATGGTGGCTAACAACTATCCATAGCTCCAGTTTCAGGGTATCTGAAACCCTCTTCTGACTTCCAAGGGCACTGTATGACACAGGTGCCCTTATATACATGCAGGCAATATAATCATACACATAGAATAAAAATAATAAAATTAAAAAAAATCAATATCTGAATGCCTACTGTAGGCCTGATACAATACTTGGCCCTCTTAGGAGATCATCTAATTTACAATCTCACAAGTACTACTGTGATTATAATTTAACAGACGTAGAACTGGAGGCAGAGAAAGAGGTCACATTTCTAAGATCAAATGACTTATCACAAAGCACGTATGGAACAGGATTAGAAGTTCATCCTCTCCTTTAGTCCATGTGGTCTTTCTTGTCTAGTACAGGGCAACAATCACAGGACTGGAAACCAGAGAAATTCATTTCAGAAAGACTGAAGGCATTTAAGTTCATTACTAGCAAGTTCTCTACAAGTGCTTCTCTGGCTTCCAAATCAAGAGTCATACTCTTAACCTGTGCTGTAGACTGTGTGAGTTTGGGGAGGAGGATGTCTTCAATTTGCTATGACCCACATACATGTGTAACCTGAGGTCTACTCATGAGGATTGCTCACTTAATTACCAGAGTCCAACCTACATGTGTGCCCAGGGTGTGGCGACTACGTGAGACGCTGTAAGATGGAAAATAGAGAACACTGGACCACTGGACAGCAGAAGAGAGGACTCGGGGAGCAGTTGCCTTACAGACCCCTCAGAACTGCACAGCATGAAAAGCTGCTGGGTTTTACTGGTTTCCTATTGCTCAATGAGCAGAGATTTCATTTCTAATTATGGGTGAGCTATTTTTGTCATATTCCCCTCCAGGGTCACTGCTTCCAATCCTGCACTTATTAATTTGGGAAACATTTTGGAAAATAGTCGAGATTAAGACTGATGGGTGCTATTTTAAACTATACTCCAAAGAGAGAAGCTGAAATAAGCAAGTCAGTGCATCCTTTGGTAAGTTGACAGGCAGTGAATTGTAGCAAAAAGGAATTAAGCTCCAGGCCAAAATTAAGTCTTATAAAGCATCCCAGCTTTATAACCATTTCTATGGCTCTGCAACCTGGTTCTGTTAGCACAAGGATATTTAGTTTCTAGAAGAATTCTATTTGAATGCCTCTAAATTACAATGTCAGTCAGTCAGTGAAAGCTGCAATAACTTGTTTTTTTTTTTTAAAGCAGTTGGATTTGTCTTTTCCCTTTCCTGGTCTTTACATTATACCTGGGTCACAGTAGGTGGGCATAGCCTTTATCTATACAATTCTGCAAGACCAATTAATTCTTTTTAAAACATCAGTTGTACCATGCTACTCACTAGTTTCTATCACTTAAGGTTCTACACAGTCTCCCATCAAGCTAGTGCCATGCAGTTCAACCTGGGCATTCAATGGACCCACGCTCTCTATTAAACTTCATAGGAAGTCTTCTTGGTGCGGCTGATCCCACATTCCTGTTGGTCATATACATGCCTATACCCACTGCTTGATCCTTCCCTATCCATAAGGTATGTGTGTTTTCCTTAGTGTCTGCTACAAAAATCACTTCCTTCATGGACCTCTTACAAATAACTCCATTCCCTGTAACTAAATACCTATTAATCCGACACCAGTATTCAATGTAGCACAGAATATGTACCAAACATCCATAGTTTATTATAATCTTATATGATTATGTATATCCCAAGGTACTGGGTAAACAATATATGTTTAATAAATGTATATTGAAGGAATTGAAAATCTTCTTTCATGACAGAATAGAGTTCCATACTAGAGACTTATGAATTGCAGGGTATGACATTAACTTTCACTTACTAGCTGCACAGTCTTAGCCAAACCTCTTAACCTGTCTGCAACCCAGACTGAAATTTTGTAAACTCAGAGTAAGAATAGAATGTTCCCTATAACTTATAAAGGCCTTCTGTGAAGAGGAAATGGTTAAGACAGTTTCTTTTTGAAATGTGAAAATCCTGTATTTGTTGATATTTTTACGTAGAACAGGAAAACAAAGCTTCCTCTGCTTCTAAGGTATGTTCTAAAATAGTTTTTTTGCTTAATTGATAGAGTGAAGGAGAGTGGAAAAACAAAACAAATATGAAAGTGAATTACAATATGGACAAACAAAAGACTTACACATAAGGACCCAGACCAATCGTATTCATGATAACTAAAACAGGGAATAAACCAAGCATCCATCACTGGGTTCACCAGTAGGCCAACTATAGCAGTGTGACACGACTTAGGCCTTTGTACAAAAGGAATCAGCTAAGAAGAGTGCATCTCAAAAAGTGTCACAGTGAGGTGAGTAAGCTATACATAGAGTATGTACTTTATGTATACCCCCATTTAGATGATAGCCAGAGAAGGCGCACCTGTGCAGTCAGACAAGCAGGGCAGTAGCAGCTGGGGCGGGGGTGAGTAGGGACTGAATGAAATCAGGGGCAAAGCATCTTTCTGGAGTGACATAAATGTTTCATGCCTCATTTGCTATAGTGAGCACATGGAAGGGTATGTTTGCTAAAACTTATGTATTATAAGTAATAAAATCTATATAGGGTACATTTAAGTACATGCAAATTTTATTATTCTTTAAGGATTTTACTTAAAAACACTGCATTTGAATTCATGACTTCCTACAGAAAATGGAGGTCAAAATAAGTGTTAAATACAGGCTTAATTTAAGAATATATAGATGTTCAGAATCACTTTTTTTTTGCAGGGTCATGGTAGACTGATACGCACCATGCGAGGCTGCTTTAAAAGGAGGTGAAGAAGCAAAGTCAGATGAAACGTGTTGATGGGCCATTGAGATCAGATGCATCTGCCTAAAATACTGTCTTCTGATTAATTAATTAAAACTTCCATTTTTCAGAATTAAAAACAATTTTTAAAGGGAGGAAATTATTATTATCCTTTGGAGAGCAGTAGCATCTATTTTAGGACAGATTGCAGCAGTCCATAAAATGACTCCCCTCCACCCCACCCCACACACACTGTAGAATCTACATCTCTAGACTCTCAAAAATCAGCACAATCTGACAACTGCACAGCTTCAGCATCCCCAATTATCTCCTTTCAGAGCCAGAACACACAAACACTTTCTTGCATTTAATTAAGTATTGCAATTCCAGATTATCTTTGATTAATGAAGAGCGATATAGCGTATAGCTAGAATTATGTGATTATTTCACAATTGATCTTTAATTATTCCATCTGATAATAATTTCACTAATTTTTCATAATGTTCTCATCTAGCTTCTTATAAATGAGCTATAACAATTAATAATTTTCATTAATTTTCCTTGAAAATGATTTGAAGTTTTCGATGGAACTCTTAACCTTCAAAGGCTGTTTTTAAATTTTTAATTAAGAGATAAGCTGTACTATCATATGGGGAAATGATATGATTTCTTCAGATATCACAACCTAAGTAAACATGGAAATATTTTCTTTGTATTGAAATCAGAGCCTATTTGGGTTTTGTGTAACTCACATGACACTCTTAATGCCACTATAGCAACTACATTCAAGTTGGACAGAAGTTAGTTTGGTGCCGTATTGACCACTGTCTGTGTGACTGAATTGACATCCTCAACTTCCTCACCTACTACAGTAGTATTAATGACACATAAATTGGAGTGGGCATTGACAAAAAGGTGTTGACAGGAAAGAGGAGGGCCAAGGTTACAACTTTCAGGCCCTCTCTGTTTCCAGTCAAACAGCCAAGGAGTACAGTAAGACTAAGAAGATAAAGTATGTGAGGCTTTAGAAAACCTAGACGTCGCATAGAGCCCAAAGAAGAAAGAGGTTCAAGAAGACATGTACAATGTATTAAATGCCCTGTGTACTGTTGCATTTAACCCTCTCAGCATATCCTGCCACCAACATATTAAACCTTTGCAAAAGACTGGAGGGATGGCTTAGTGGTCAAGAACACTTGCTGTTCTTCCAGAGGACCTGGATTCAGTTTCCAGTATCCACATGAACAATGTGTAACTCCAGCAACAAGGGATTGAATACTGCCCTGTTCTAGCTCCAGAGGTACCCGCACATGTGGCATTCACTCAAACACATACTCATAGACACAGAAAATAAAACATAAATGAAATTAATTAAAAATAACACTGGAAAAGAAAGTATATCAAGGTCATCCATCTGAGAGCCAGAAACAAGGCTCCAAACTAAAGCCATCTGACTTGAGACATATTTTCACACATACCACAATAGGTGAAATTGTGCATAAATAACATTCATAGTAATGCCTGGTTATAGAATGTGTTCAGTAAATGAAATTTTCCAGTGCATGTTTACTGGTTTTAAACCAATAAGATTCTTCCTGCCTGGAATCAGCTTGCTCTACAGATTGAAGTTGTGTGTGAACTGATGTCACCAGTGCAGGGGATGACAAGGTGACTGTGACGCCACTTGACTATGGAATCCAATCTTCCAGAAGTTGAGGCTTTTGGAGACTGAGCTGCTGGAGATCATGAGGGGACACAGCAGGACTAATGACTACTGATGAACTTACACCTTTGAGCTGAGAGCTCCATGCTAATTATGCTTAGAGGCCATGACTTCAAAGTTCATGAAAAATATATTGCCACTGGTTAATTAATGTTTAGAAACTGATGTATATTTTCTATGTGAAGTAATTGGACACATAAAGAAAAATATGTAGCATTTATTAAAGATATTCAGTGTGCCTGGTGCTGTGCTGTATGTTCAGTGTGTAACTTACAACACCGAATAGAACTGCTATCCCTGTTCTCTGAGAAAAGCCTGGTATTTAGAGAGTTTGAATAAGTAGTTAAAGGTCATACAACTTGGAAAAGGCAAAGCCAAAACTACAACATCCTTCACCATTCTGTGCTTCCACGACCAGCAACATATTAGTTTATTAGGCATCCAAAGTGGTTGTAGTTAATCATATTTTCTCAGTTAGCTAATATAACACTTCAAGGAACCAAATATTATAACTGGTAATTTTGGGGGAACAGAACTCCTATAAGTATGATGTGCTTTTAATCTTTCTTTAGTGCAGACTCTAGATGACAGTTCACATTTTCTTGATAGCATAAGGCATTCATTACAGTCATCAGTCATGGTACCATTTCACAGGTGTGAGACCCAGTAGGTTGCAGGCTAAATGAATACACCCCCTGTACCAAGAATTTATTTTCTTGAAAAAAATTTAGTATTAGATGGCTTTATTTAAATCACATGTATTTTTTTCTTTAAAACTTGAGGAAAAGATTGTTCAAATTTCAAATTTCCAGAAAGATATACATCCAACAGTCTATAAAATACATTAAGGAATTAAATCTCAAAATAGTAAGCTTCTAGGCAGTTTCCTCCTCTTCTAGAAAATGACCTTGATCCAGGGTGCTCTGTTTCTCCTGACTTGTTATCAAGAAACACCATGTGCAGTATAGTATTTCCGTATCAATAACACAAGGCGAGAGATCTGAGTTGTCTGGTCTTATCACTCCACCATACCTCACTGATGGGGTTGGAGCATGGTAAATGAACACAGCACCACTTCCCCTAGATTTTTAAGCAGAAGATACTTCAAATCCTCTGTGGCATTTATGACAAGAAGTTGGTAAAAGCTGGAATGTACATTTGCAATTTTGACAGGGAATTTTGAGATCTTCAAAAAAAAAACTAGGACATAAGAAACATAAACCTTTGATTTTTAAAGCTACAATATGACCCAGCATACTTTTGATAGAATCTCTTGATGTAAGATTCTGGTGCTATAGTAATACTGGATGTAATTCAAAAGTAACAATCATCTATAAAGTTAAAGTAAAAACGGTTTCTGGCACCATCTCTGGCTCTTCACAGTAATCTCAGTCTAGTCTATGCAGTGGATTACTTTCACCACACTCAGGTAATTCTGCCATCCCCAAAGGATCACTTATTGAATGTGTTAAAAGATCAATGAATTTTGGCCTAGAAAGTGTGTTTAACTCACTCTGTTAAGTGCTTGGCATATTAGAAAGCTAGGGATAATGATAGCTCCCTCTTAGTTACCATTTATGGAAATCTAGACTGAATGGAAGATTATCTGAGGATCAATTTGACTAACTTAAAACTTACACTTAATCAGCCATTGAAAACTGTCCACCTGTTGGCTGTGTTCAGAAGTCTTTGTTCTGAACTAACCATAAAACAGTTTTGTAGTTTTATGTCTTCTTGATTGATTTCTTTTAGCTGTCTTTAATTTTCTAACCTGTCTCATTTGAAAGCTTCACCACTAACAGGGATGCAATGCTCATCTAATTATAGGTTTTTACACACCTGTTCCATCTCCTTTCCTCCTTTACCTCTTTCCGTTTTTTGTTTTTCTTCAACTCCTCCTGATTTGTTAGGTATATGTGAGTGGGTATCTTGCCTGAATCGTTAAAAAACAAAATTGGAATTAATTTGCTTAGAGATATACTTAAATATTTCCCTCTGTTTGAACTGTACACTTAGGGATACACATTAAACTACAGTTCTTGTTTTTTTGTTATAGCTTGTATATTCTACATTAGCACAGGTGAGCTTTCCATTGCAGCAGAATGAATGACTTCATGTCATTCCCAATTAAGCCATCCCAGCCTCTGTCCTGATTAGCACAAAGTGGGATTAGGTGAAAATGATGATTCATGTGCTCAGAGGCTAACGCAGAAAGCAGGACCTGGATGTCCCTTTCATTAATGTCCCAGCACCTGCTCCCTGGGCAGATCTGTGCAGTGATGGATGTGCTTTTAATGTGGCATCTAGGAGCCCAGAGGGGCTATGGAGATTTAGGTGGCTTGTTAAAGAGCTGTCCTCTCTCTTCTGTCCTTGAGGCTAGGCTTCCGACACTTGCACCTGGCAAGCTCCCTGTCTCTTCGAGGCTGCTGCTTCTACGTGCGCCTTCTCTTTTCCATTCCCACTCCCTTCTGAGCCCTTTCCCTGCTTCTCCCATGATTTGGTGTTTTGTCTGACAAACTTGACTTTTATAGTAACTGAAGGTTACTTCAAGGCTTTCCTTGAGTCATGTAAGCAACAGTGCTTTACTCCTAACACTTGGCTATTTGGACTCAAGACATAAAGGCTTGCCCAGTTGGGAACGCATGGCACACAAGGACGAGGAGCTCAAGCTGGGAATTGGATGCAATCTTGGCTTAACTGTTTTGGTATGATGACCTAGGGTGAGCAGCTCAGTACCTGTAAAGACTAGTGTTTTATCTAAGAAATGGAAATAATAATACTTCTGTTTTAGGCTTGGCATGACCATGACATAACATACATTAAAGCATTTGGAATAGTGTTTGCAGCATAGCAAACATCATATCCACCTTAAATGTTTTAAAATGTCATTGTTACATGTTCTTCAAGCCTTGATTCTTTTCTGTTCTTCTGCACAATAAATAATTTTGAAAGGCAGTTGTTTTCAGGGTTTTGATTTCCTAATGATACTTGATATGACACTTCCATGTATTTAGTGTCCTCTCACTTTCACAATGATTTTTAATAGCTTGAAGAGCAATAGCTTACACACATACATACACATATACACACACACCACACATACATATACACACACATACATACACACACACACACACGTAGTCTGTCTGTAGATATTCCTCAGGTTTTTAAAAATTGCAAATGGTACATATATTGCAAAGAATGGACACAATGTGGTTGACACAATAAGAAAGGAAAAAAGACATTTAGATTAGTGTTTAGATGCAGTGCACTTGAACTCATTTTATTTCCTTGCCATTTATGAACACTGAGGAATTTGATCACAACTTATGTTCAGTTTTGATGAATGCTAATAAAAAACATACCATATTTTAGAAGTGCTAAAAATGAAGGCAAAGACATATCAAGTATGAATGCAGCATGGGGTGATTCTGTTAAGAGTAGCTTAAAAGCCTTCATTGTTCTCCTGCCAAAGAAGAGGGAGACTGCAGCCAAGCACATTGCTGAAATGGGAATTGTTTAAACTACAAAAGGAAAGACATCTTTTTGTGAATATTCTATAAGTCCCAAGGTCAGTTACAAAGGCAAACCAGGTAGTGGAACATTGGAGAGACCAACAACCACATCTTGACATTTGTGACCCTCCAAGAAGAAACATACTAATATTCACAGACAGACATTTTCTTCTGCTTTGAGATTTAATGCAAATCTTCTAGTAACAGGTGGTTAAGAGTGATTTACTGTGTACCTCCTCACCTTTGTGGAGCTTTGAATGAAGATTACTCATATTCCAAGTCCCTAAATAAATAAATATGAGTATACAAACTTGGAATCATTACAAGACTGCATTTCAGTCTGGGGCATTTTGGAAACATTCTCCAAGTGTTTCAAACATATATCATTTTAAAGGGTCACTGAATTTTACAGATGAGAAAAAAAAGGTTCAGACAGCTGGATCAAGGGGACCAAAGTTAAAATTATTCGACCATTTCTAAACTACATGGAAAGATAAAGGGGTGCCGATAAAGACCATGGATTCAAATCCTACTAACACGGATTGCTTCTCTTGTAGCCTTGGATGTTAACTGTTTTTTCTTTCCCAACTTGAGCAAGGGGTTGTTAATTTTAGCTGACACATAAGATTATTATGAGAATCAGTTGAACTGACATATAAAATACAAAACCCCAGAACCTAGCAAAGAGGAAATTTGCAGTAAGTGGTAACGGAATGTACTGGAACCCTTTCTTAAGACTTTGCTGCATTGGTTAGGAGTTCTCTGAAGACCCATGAGTGAAATGCTTGGTCACCAACCTGTGGCGCTATTGGGAGGTGAGGGAATCTTTAAGAGGTGGGCCATAGTTGGAAAGTTATGTCACTGGGACCAGGCCCTTGAAGGGGATTATTGAAATCCCAGCCTCTTCCTCTCATTTCCCAACATCCAGGAGGTGAGTAGCTTTGTTTCAAGACACATTGCCTGCAGAGATGTTCTGCTCTACCACAGGCTCAAATTCAACAGGCCAACTGATGATGCATTAAAAATCTTGAAACTGTGAGCTGAGATGCAAAGGTCTCCTTTATAAGTTGTTCAACCTTAAATATTTTGATACAATAATGGAAAGCTGACTAATAGAAATTTTATGTTTTAGTTAACTTTTACAGCAACTCTGGATAAGTCCATATTGTTACTGGAATTTAAGAACAAAAGCCTTAGTTCTGGGAGAACCAGTAGGTTGGGCTCAGCTACTTATCCCAATACAGCAATGAAAGAAACAGTTAATGGTGAAAAAGCAAAGCAAGATTAATGCAATGTGGCATATTGGGAAGGAGAACCAATAAAGGGGTCTAGGGACCCTAAGTATGATTTCAAGGCACTGATATGAGCTTCTGGTTTTGTAGAGGAGGAATTGGAACAGGGGGCATGTAGTATGCATAATTAAGCATTCTTAGAAAAGGTGTGCGCTGATTGATATTGTCTCGGTTCAGGTGCTCTGGTTCTAGAAGATGGCCCAAAGAAGTCTTTACAGTTTGAAGAAGAAAAAACTGGTTTCTATGATGATTGCTCCTGTTCTAGGGTACAGCCTCCCAGTGACTGCAGGTTTAGGACACTGGCT
>NW_008347571.1:3324567-3329567 GCF_000622305.1 Nannospalax galili | reverse complement strand
CAGTGACTCACTTTAACCAGAAATCAAAAGATCCATTCTCTAAAAGTCTTCACCTGATGCTTCTCCCTCTTTCAGTAATCTTGACTCAAATCTATAGTCTCCCAATTTTCCATTCAGGTATTTTGGGCCTAGTGTTGGGGTCAACCTTTGCCAAGATTTCAATATTCAGTAGAGGGATTAAACACATTGATCACTTTTAGATCTACAGTGTCTCATGCTCTAAAACATTAAGGCAGACACTGGGCAGCATGTGTACCTCTCTAGCGCAGAGGAACAAACAGCAAGGTTTTATACCTACCCCACTAATTACTAACCAACCAAGGAATGTGTTTTGACAGGCTTCAACCTCTGATCTTTTACAGATAGCAAATCCTAACAGTAGCACACTTAAATAAAAATATTTCTGCCAGTTTTCAAGGATCTTGTTCGGAAAAATCTTCTCCCCCCATTTTCTTTTCTATTTTTCCCTCTTTGAGCTAATGTGACACATTGTCAAGGTTGTGTCAGCCATAAAGGTGATATGTCAAAGTGGCAATCAGTATACTAAGGTAAAAATAAATGTGTTTTCCCCTAAACTGCAGTTTGCTTAACCTCATTTTAAAAATAAACTGCCTAAAGCAGACAGAAAATTTGGGCATTATCAGTTGTCCACATTTGTGTATGACTATCTAAAAAAGCACACACCAAAAGCTTTTAAGAAGGTGCTGGCAATGCTTTTCCATGAGGGTCAGTCTGTCAAGTAATTATCCCCTGAGAGTTTTGGACTGTAGTCTCCCTTTCTTTCTGTGCTAGAGAAAGCCAAGGGATATGCCCCATGCTCAACACCACTTTCTGGTTCTAAGTGAAGTTTTTCTGGTGTCAGCTCATGCCCTAGCTCCTTTGTGGGCTTAAGAGCCTAAATGTTCTTCCACATCAGGTCGTCTTTTCATTTTGAGACTCCTATTGAGCAGAGTCAAAAGAGCAACCTCCATAGCGGCTGATAGGAAGAGGTGGAGGGGATTTGAGAAGAAAGGGTCGGTGGGGTCTTATGTGTATTTGAAAGGGGCTAGGGATAAAATGTGAGGCTTGGTCAAACAAATATCTGTAACAGGGCTTCTTCATCTGGCCTACTTCTCCCTGGGCCCAGACAGAATGGAATTAGGAAGTCATTAATACATAGATTTAAATGCAGGTTGAATGTATAACATTTCTCAGTTATAAAAAGTTTTTCAGTTGTACAGACATTCTTTCAGAAGGCAATTTCATTTAAAGATTATAGTTGATTCACAACTTTTTAATCTTTGTGTGATTTTTAAACGAATAGTAACTAAGAGGGCAGCCTTTGGAATACCAAGAGAATTTTTTCATTTAAAAAGGATATGCATTCTAGAAGCCATGTGATTAAGGTTCTAAGAGAGAGGAGACCAACTTGGTGGTAGGTGATAAGCCTAGCTGCCTTCCAAAGAGGAGACCAGAGAGACGACTCAGAGCATAAAGGTACTTGATATACAAATCTGTCAACCTGAGTTTCATCCCCAGAATACATGTAAAAGTGGAAGGAGAAAACGGATTGCACAAAGTTATATATGACCTATGCCTATGTGCCTTGGTCCATGGTCCTCACACATACCTCACAAAAATATGCATGTACAATAAGAAAAAGATAAAAATACTTTAAAAAGAAAACATCCAAAAGATCATAAGAAAAAAATGCATATTATTTTAGGGTTAGTGATACAAAGAGCTATGAAATAGCTTCTTACTTATCTTCTTAAAGACTTAGCTCAAATAGTAGATTATTAAGCAGATGGTTTTCAGAAAGAGATGATCACTGTCAACACACATAAATATGCAACAAACAAAGCATGGCAAATAATTCTAATATACTTTCAGAAGAAAAAGGGTTACTAGACTTAATGGCAAGTGAAATATTGTTAAGATTTTATATCCATATTTCAATAAAACTAATGACAAAGAATCCCATGATATTCTGGTCACCAAAAGAAAAATGTGGACTAGATAGTACTGTAGTGCATCCACTGGGAAATTTTGGCAAAAGACAGAAGTCTAATGTCAACTGGTTGAGGCAGAAGAGCTGCCGTTATGACTCATGGAACAGAAATCCAGACCTGGCTTTGACTTGAGAATAGAGTGCAATGTGGAGTGAGACTTCATCTTCCTTTCTGACGTGGCTTGACTTTTACTACCATGGCAACAGTTAACACGCTTAGGCAGGATCTCTGCACATGGCTACTCCATTCTGTTACCACTGTATGTCTCCCCAGTTTCAATCAAGTCAGAGAGTGCCACGTTTAATCTCACTGAACTACTTTAGACCACATGTCCTGTTAGTGGAAGTTCATATTCTCAATAACCACATTAAGTCATAGGATGGGGAACCAGGATAGTATCTGCCCTCAAAATCATACAGAGTGAGTGAGCATTGCAAAAATAAAAAAAAAACAAAAAAAAAACATTGTCCTCATAGAACATGTATTACTAGAAGGAGAAGGAAAAACGTAGTTGAGGATGAACATTAGCATTGTTTACTGCTATGATTAGGTGTAGGAAGATTGTGTACATGCCTCACTTTACCAACTACAAGAATTCTTTGATAGACACTTCGGGGTCCTATCTTTGGTTTGGTAGTTGACTGATTTTACTGACCTGGTATTTATTGCATTTTTAGTTGATAGAAGAGTTTACCTAATTCTGAGTGCCTTTTTAATGTCAAATGCTTAAACAATGACTCCAACATGACTTTGCTATATTAGACTATTTGGTCAACATCTAGATAATGGAATTTTGCATGCAAAAGCCTTTGTGTTGATGCTCAACTATCAGTTACATAAATACAGTATAGGGGAACCTTGGCAAAATAGTTAATTTGTAAAAGATAAAAATTTCAGCTGGGTGTGGTGGTGCATGCCTTTAATCCCAGCACTCCAGAGGCAGAGGCAGGAGGATCTCTGTGAGTTCAAGGCCAGCCTGGTCTACATAGTGAGTTACAGGACAGCTGGCGCTACAGGGAGACCCTGTCTCAAAAGACCAAAAGAAAATAATAATTTCAGAAGTTTCAGTTAGCTTTAAGATTAACTCAAAAGTTACTGCTAAAGTAAATTTTTGGCCATAGTACTACAAATGAAATATTACACTAGGCACAGAAAGACAAATACCATATTTTGACTCAAGTGGAACCTAGATTTAAAATTAAAGACTGTATTCACATATGTGTAGGTCATGAAACTAGAAAAGAAATCATGATAGGAAGAGAAAGCATTGCTAAGTGAGTGGGGATAAAGAAAGAGTAACGAAGAGCATGGGACAGGAAAACCACAGGGGTTTATTCGGGGGGAAAGAAAGGAACCAGCCAGAGGAGACTTGGGTGGCATGAAGGAAGTGTGCAAAGGACAGGAATTAGAACCAAGGGTAATGGAACATATGTCTCTGCATATGTAATAATAAAACCCATTTCTTCGCTAACCTAAAAAAGTTTATTGAAAAAAGAAAATGAAAAAAAAAACAAAACTGTACTTAGTCTGGTCAGTAACAGCTTTTGTTTTCTCTGCAGGTCCAATCTGATCCAAATTTCATGTGGCATTTTGGCTGTTTCATTTTGATCGGGGCCATCCTGTCACATGTTTATCACCATTAATAATTACGTGTTTGTGTTCTTCTTTGATTCATATTTCCCTGCACCTTCTTTCCTTAAAGATGTAGTTTTAACTCTCTCTCTCTCTCTCTCTCTCTCTCTCTCTCTCTCTCTCTCTCTGAATGGGATATATGCAAGTGAGTGCAGGTGCCCTGGGAGGCCAGAGGCATCACATCTGGAGCTGGAATCACAGGCTGTTGTGGGCCACCTGAGATGGGTGCCAGGAACCACATTTTGGTCCTCTGTAGGGGAGGTATGTGCTCTTAATCACTGAGCCATCCCTCCAACCCTTAACTGTGCTTTCTGGAATATAAATCTCTTATAGACAGGGTGCTCTGTGTGTGTGTGTGTGTGTGTGTGTGTGTGTGTGTGTGTGAGAGAGAGAGAGAGAGAGAGAGAGAGAGAGAGAGAGAGATGAATCACTGGATCACTGTATGGCAGCATCAAGGAATATGTTTTATAGGGAAAAAAATTAAAGTATACTTGAAAGTTCCCTGAAGAAGATCAGGAAGCTGGAAGACAATTTGCAAACTCATGATATCATAAGAGAAAGAGACGAAGGAACCAGCATACTTCACATGGAGAAGTATATTGAAATAATATGGTACGTATCTTCAAATATTTCAAATGCCTCTGTATGAAGGAGTAGGGCTCACAGAATAGTACCCTCTTTTTCTTTAGCCATTCATACTAAGCTCAGGTGGCCTTCTCTTAAGGACGCTGCACAAAGAGTTTCAGCAGTGTAGGAGGAGAGTGACTAGCTTGCAGTTTGGATAAGATATCTTATAATGCCTTATAGGGTACGGTAGTAGTACAGACACTAGCAATCTCCTGGGAGCCTTATTTAATGTCTTGTCCATCTTGTCAAATTAGTGCTATTTCTGGAAGATGAACTTGAACTAGGCCATGCAAAAATCAGAAATGTACAGAAACAACAAAGGTCATATATGACGGCAGGTTTGCCTGCAGTGAAATGTAACGAACTCTTAAATACATAGGAGTGAAACAAGCATCACTGGGACCTGTGGGGGTTGGGAGTGGGGCAGAAGCATCAGTCTCACATAAGCACATGCAGGTCAAGTGCCTGTTCACCTTTCCTTTTCCCTCCTCTCCAAGGATATTTCTAAAACACTCTTTGAAATAAATGAAGCTTGTCTGACATTTAGAGACTATTCATGTGTACTTGTTTATCTTTAGAATTACATGTGGCTTGAAGTCATCATTTATAGAACTGGTTTTCTATATATGTTTTAATGCAAATGTTCAATTATATTTCAGAGACTAGGCTTCATAGGTTGTTCATATTACAACAAAAATGACTCTGATCACTCATCCAACTCCCCCTTTTTTTTTTACACATTCTCTTCAT
>NW_008347571.1:3322859-3324483 GCF_000622305.1 Nannospalax galili | reverse complement strand
ATAGCTAATCAAGAAATATATGTCTAGGTAAGGTTTATCTGAGAACAATTGGTCTTTGCCCAAGGTTTATTTACATGACACACAGTAATTAAAAGTACCAGACTGGTGGAACTAACCTTCTTGGATGTTTAACAGACATACTTTGAGGCCTATAATACTTTGGTCAGAGGGACATAAAGGACAATTTTTGACCTTTGCCCTCCTAGGTCAACTAGTTCCAGGGACTATGAGCATCCCTCAAAATGTCCTGTAATTGTGGTGGGTCACCTGTCCTCTTGATCAAGGAGGACGAGGAGACCCCACCAGATGGACTTGAACCAGTGTCCCGCCTACAAAGAGGAGGGTCAACACAGAGGAATCACTTCCTCCATGCTTCCAAGTGAAGCCAACCATGGTTGAGCAGGACCTTTGACTTCACATAGGCGGAACTGGTAAAAGAAAGTAGCCAGGGGCTCCTCCCAAGCCCATGTGACCCCTGAGGAACAGATCCTCAAATGACCTTAACACCCAAAAGGAAAGTATAACCAAAGATTAAAGGGGCCAATATAATTTTTTAAGAGTCCATATGTATAGCTAAAGGCTATATAACAAGCAACAATGACAGATAGGAGATACCTTCTTTTGAATCATTGACCAGGGTGGCCAAAGGGACTCCAAATAGTCGGTGGAGCCTTGCTGGAGATATTGTGTCATTTGGGGAGGGTTTTGAGGTTTGATAGCCTGGCCCCACTTCCAGTGTTCTTTCTGCTTCCCGAATGAGGACAAAGTGTGAACTGCCACCTTATACTCCAACCACCATGCCTTTATTTTTATGGTGGACCATATCCTCTCAAAATGTAAGCTTGAATAGATACTTCTTCAGTTAAGTTGCTTCTTGTTAGCTATTAGGTTCCACAAAAAGGAGTATAATATATGCTTGAATGAGCCAATATGCTGCTGAAAAGATGTGAAAGATAAGCACCGGCAGATGAAATCATAGTAAGGTTGCTGATAATCTACCTGATGACTTTATATCCATACACGGGTGCCAAGGATCCGAGTGCAACCAATTATGACTAGTAATAATCAGATACATACAGATTATAGATGCAATCGCCAATATCTCAGTGTTAGTAGCAAAAACAATGAGTCTTCCTGCAAGGAACAATATATCTAAAATGAAATGGAGATCTTTTTTAAAGGTTAAAAACTCATTCAATTTTATGTCTTACAGGGCTTATACTGAGTTCAATATTGTATAACTGTATTAATTCAACTGTAAACCTAGTAACTTGCAGCCACTTGTGAAAGAGATGTACTCTTTCTCTGGAGTGTGTTACTGAATATGTTAAAGTTGCAATGAAATGCTTCTTCTAATCTTGTAGTTATTAAAAAATTAAAAAAATGATTAAAAAACTAATAATTCTTCAAAGCACAAAAATTTGCTCCTTAATGTGAAAAACATTACCATTGAAATCTACCTGATGACTATTTCCTTGCTCAGATGCCAAGAAGCTCAGAAAGTAACTGACTGTGACTAGTAATAATTAGATATATAGAGATTAGAAATGCTTGTGCAAACATCTTAATGTCAATTGCATTAATAATGAATTTTTCTGTATGAAACTGTGTATTTTTTTAAATA
>NW_008347571.1:3310343-3322680 GCF_000622305.1 Nannospalax galili | reverse complement strand
GAAATGCTTCTTCTAAGTATGTGGTTATTAAATAAATAATTTTAAAAAAATCTAAATTTTATCCCCTCTGCTCAAGTCAAACCCTACTATATGTAGAGCTCTTAACCACTTTTAGTTTCTGTTAATGCTTTCCCTTACTGGATTGTACATCTCTACTTTACTGGTTCCACCACCATGTACCAACACTTGGCTAGAATGTTGTAAGTCATGGTTTGATTTGATGTTTAGCAAAGGGAGACTTCCCCGGGTTGTGCCCTTTGGAGAAACCCACAAAGAACCCCATGCATTACTTGGCACACAGAGGTTGATGAATAATTAAAATCAAAGCTGAGCTCTTGAGGAAGAGGCAGGGAGGGCTCTCTTTTCCTGGTAATTTTTATCATTTCTTCAAATGCATCTGTGGAAACCCCTGGGGCTGAAAGTCAGTGCTTAGATTCCTTAAAAAGTGTTTTTACAAAAGAATTCATCTATAATCAAAGCAGCAATAATGAGTCAACCTGGGAAACATGATAATTTCTTCTAAGGGTTAAATCGTTTCAAATCAGAAGTCAAAATTATATTTATACTAATGACAACCTTAAAAATGTAACACAGCATTCAATTTTTGCATAAAAATTACACATTTTAAATACCAAAAGCTTGATGTGAATTTTACACTCTGTTTATGTTAAACCAAAAAAGTGAACTTAAAAGTAATCATGTAAATTGAATGATAATAAGAGTTCTTTTATATTTTTAGACTACTTCAAATGAATAATTTAAAAGGCATCAAGCAAAATATTTTATTAACATAAAGTTAATGGTATATTTTTATAGTACCTGATTTTCAAAAATTTGCACTAAGACATTATCATAATCAGCTCATGTCAGTTGTGTGCCATTTTACATGCACTATTTTTGAATAAAGTTAATGCACTAGTTGGCACAGAAGCTGTTTAAATCTTATTCCTCAACTATCACTGCTGGCCTTATTAAAATACTTTTAATTTGCCAACTTCTACGTAAATCTGGAATGAAGATGGTTTTACTCTTTGAAATGTAATTTCTATCAGTAGTGTTTCTAACTATATAACAAGGTCACATTAAAAAAAAACTGAATCGTTTTTGTTAAAATAGGAGGGAAACCATAAGATTCAGCAGGTTACCCACCATGAAATGAAGGAAGTCTTCTCACACAGAAATTACATCATGACACAAATAAAACTTTATGGCGATTACTACCCTGTAAATTAGATATTTATTTCTCCCTCATTAATATGCCTTTTCTCAATATTTTGAGCTGGGTTATAATATAAATCTGTAAATTACATGTGCTAAGGGAAATTGGCTCATTTCACGTTTGAATTTTCATATATAATAATTCTGTGGCAGATTATATTTTATATAAAGTCAGGCAATTATTGAGCTATTTCCCTTTATATAACAAAAAATGGAATAAATAGCCTTTACTACCACAAACTGTTCTACCCTCTTGATTACGATCTAATATATAATATTGTAATTTTGCTAATCTTATAGAAAAGGATAAAAGATAATTACAAAGTCAGTTTAGAATCTGACTTATGACATCAGCCCCTTTCTCTTTAAATTAGTTCTGCAAATTTCATCATCAAATGGACTATTTCCTACGTCTATCTCCTTGTGGGTATCAAGATATGTCAATGTTTACCTGGGCAAGCATCAGGTTAATATTTTTTTGAGTACTCGTAAAACAAATAGGACTGCCCTACTAGAGAATTCTAAGCATCCTATGGCATTTACCATCTGATGTTCTCTCTCTCTCTCTCTCTCTCTCTCTCTCTCTCTCTCTGGTGTATAAATATATATTACTCTTCTTTCTCTTTTGTCTGCTACCCAGAGTGCCACAATAAGAGCCATATTCTGTGCCTGATTTATCACAGAAAGTCTCAATAGTCTTTTGCAGTTAAATCAAAGACCGAGAATAGTCCTTCAGTAGCCTTTAAATGAAGAGATGAGTGAGAACTGTGTGTATGTGTTATTGCTCCCCAGAATTTCTTTAAACTTACATTATCCTGGAGAATAGGACTTTTTCTTTTACTTTTCTGTTGATATCTTAAACTTTGTGTTTTCTTAGCATCTAGCTTTTTTTTTTCTTTCCCTCTGGTGTATGTGTTTTAGTTTAATAGTGCTTTTGAGTGCCCTGGTACCGCTGTGATAAGTGCCACCGAAATACTTATGTGGAAAGATAGATTACTCTGAACTGTCTTTCATTCTTTTGCCAAACAAAACTTCCAGTGGCAGGAAAAAAAAACCGTCACTGTATTGTCTGCATAAAATGTCTGGGATTATGTCAAAGGATTGATATAATCAATATTTGATTTCTAGTTGATGGAGACTTCTCTTAAAAAAAAAAACAATAAATAAAGGATGACTCAGAAGCACGTTGTGTCCCTGAGATCCCACCCACGTAGCCTACCACTGATCGGGTTTGTTTCTGTAGCTTTAGTAGTAGGTATTTAAACAATTACAAGGGGGTAAGTTCCTTTAGTATCATAAAACTAAAATACAGAAAACAGTAAACTAAGCATTTTATCCCAGCTATTGATGAGTAACTGAAAACTGGTATTGAAGAAAATAACTTGGCATTTTTAATTACCCTTATGAAAAGACACATAACTTTGATAAAATACTATGCAAAATTGCTGAAACACTTGAGAATAGTCCAAATTAAATATTCCAATTGATGATGCATCAAAATAAAATCTAAAAAGATGATGAGGATGAATATGGCATCCCGGGAGATTCCCTTCAGCTCTTCACTGTGTTTATAATCACCCAGTAAACATTTGAAGTCCCAACGTGTTCAAATGATTAATTTAAAAAAGAAACAAAGCAAGAGAAATTGGGTATGTGCAGGCCAGTGGCCTACTTCAAAGACTGCACAAGAAGGGAGCACTTTGTGATGGAAATTCTTTCCCTCTGAGGGTTTCCCACCGCCACTCAGCATTCAAGATATTTTCCCACATTTGCCTGGTGTCGTTCAGCTGTCTTCACTACAGAAGTCAGACAATTCTTTAAAAAGAAAACCGTAAAATGGAAAAAAAAAAAAAAAGGTGAAAGAAATCATTACAGAGTCAGTTTCACGGAAACCATATCACCTTGGGGAGCGCTTGCTACTGGCAGAGCTATGGTGTTGCACATGGTGGTAACTTGCTTTGCATAATGTGTGTGTGCTTTATAACCAAAGAGGGACATTTTAATTAATTTCAAGTTCTGTTTAGTTCATTCCTGTCATCCTTAGATTATCCATGAAACTGTTTAAAAGCCACTGTATCCTAGGAACATTTCTAGTCTTCCCATTTCAATTTTAACTTGACCTTGTATTCCTAAACTTACCAGCCAAACTCTCAAAGTATGTTGTTTTGTGACTCCACTTCTGGAATGTGAGCTGGGGTTTCTCCTCTTACAAGCCCTGTCACCAAAACTGCACTCTGGGTCCAGTCCCCACTGATTATTTTCATGGTTCTGGGAGTTTATATGTGTTTCTTCCTCTCTTCTTCCCTTGGAAATTCTAATTACCTTCTCTGGGAGTTTGCCCCAATCCCACCTCATCACAGTCAACTAATCCAGACCCAGTGATCCACAGCCTATGGGCACAGCTTTTTACAAACATCTTCTATTCATTCCAGATCTTATAATAGTCTAAAGTCTTTCTTCCATGCCTTAGCCTACAGTCTTCTCTAAGTTTATGGCTCACTCATTTACCAGAATTCCTGGCATAAAAACAGATGTTTGATAAATATTGGCTCATGTATCTTTCACATTATCTCACAAAATTCTTTGTTCTGACAGATTCTAAATAATGTAGACTAAATGGGATAATATTTTCCTAAAATTATAACCCTAGTTGTGGAATAAATGTGGCAAAATAAGCACGTTGTTCTTTCTAAAAAGGATTTACTTATTTTAGGCCAGCCTGGTCTACATAGTGAGTTCCAGGCCAGTTGGGGCTACAGTGAGACCCTAATTATATGTGTATGTGTGAGTACCTACAGGTATATATGTGTACCACGTGCCTGGTTCCTGGAACTGGAGTACAGATGGTTGTGTGTCACCATGTGGGTCCTGGGAACCAAACTCAGGTCATCTGCAAGAGCAGCAACTACTTTCGACTGCTGAGTCATCTCCCCATCCCCAGCATATCTTTCCTGATGACCAGTTTATAACCATTTTCCTTTTTCTGGCCTGACATTTTATATGATGCACAGTCTTTACTTGACCAATATGTTAAGTACAAAACAAGATGCCTGATGCACAGTCTTTACTGGACTTGTATGTTAAGTACAAAACAAAACACCTGACATAAACTGGAAAATTAAGAATTTCCCAAACTTTGGGTGAGAGAAGCGAATCTAGGGGAAAAAAGAGAAGCTTCACCCTTGGGGGCTGGTTTTGCAGCCCAACTTTTGATCTGTTAACACTATGTACAATCCTAAAAACTGAATATAATAAGAGAAATAGACTGGAGAGGGGTTTGCAGAGAAGAAAGTAAATGTGAAGATAAAATATTTACAGTTGTTGCTGCTCTTAGATCTAGACTTACTTTAGGAACTTGGCTAAACTGTATTCTCCTTGGACACTGTGAAGTATTCTATATTATCATTAACTCTGTTTGATCCTTTGTTACTTAGAAAGGTTCCTGATGGTTTCAAGATAAAATGGTATGGTTAGACTAAGAATGTTTTAGAGAAGATGGCTATGGGGAATAAGTTCTGTGTATCCTCTTCCTATAGTCATTGTCTACTGCTGGTGTGACAAATTATGATAAAATTAGTGGCTTAAACTAGCATAGATATTTTCATCTCAGAAGGCAGGAGGTCATAAGTCTGATATAAGCCTTAATGGATTGAGTACATGGGATGAACAGGACATGATTTTATTTTGAAGATTACAGCTCCAGCAGGCTGCTAACATCCCTTGATCCATGGTCTCTTTCTTCTGTCTTCAAAGACATAAAACAGTAGGGTCTTTCTCATAGTGCTCATTCCAACCTCCCCCTATAACTTCTATTTCTTTTTTAATTATTTATTTAATAACCATATAATTAGAAGAATCATTTCAAGACAACAGCAATGACAAATTCAATAACAATTTCCAGAGCGAAGATGCTTCTGATTCAAGATTGTCTGTAAATTTTTAGGTTTATAGTTGAATTAATACAGCTATACAATATTGTACTCAGTGTAAACCCTTTAAGACATAAAATTAAATGAGGTTTTAACCTTTAAAAAAGATCTCCATTTCATTATTAAAATACACAGTTTCATACAGAAAAATTCATTTTAATACAATTGACACAAAGATGTTTGCACATGCGTTTCTAATCTCTATAGATCTGATTATTACTAGTCACAGTAGGTTACTTTCTGAGCATGGATATAAAGTAATCAGGTAGATTTCAGTGGTAATAAGGGAGATATGGATAAAAATTGAGTTAGTTTAAGGGATGGGGGAGGGAAGGGTATACAAGGAACCTAGGGGATAAAGGGAAAGAAGAAGCTCAAGAGAGGTAGGACCATAGGAGAAGGGTATTAGAAAGGGGGGACATGGGAGCACCTTAAGTGGGAAAACCATGATGGAAGGGTGAGACAATGTGAGAGATAAACAATGCCTAGCTAGTTTTGAAAACCAGAGGGAACCATATTACTCTTACAACCTACTGACAAATTATACATAGCAGATCAAGAAATATATGTCTAGGTAAGGTTTATCTGAGAAAAACTGGTCTTCACCAAGATTTATCTACATGACACACAGTAATTAAAAATAGCAGACTGGTGGAACTAACCTTTTTGGGTGTTTAACACACATACTTTGAGGGCTATAATAATTTGGTCAGAGGGACATAAAGGACAGCTTTTGCTCCTAGCCCTCCTAGGTCGACTAGTTCCAGGGGACTATGAGCATCTCTCAAAATGTCCTATAATGGTGGTGGGTCACCTGTCCTCTTGCTCAAGGAGGACGAGGAGACCCCACCAGATGGACTTGAAACACTGTCCAATCTATAAAGAGGAGGGTCAACACAGAGGAATCATGTCCTCCATGCTTCCAAATGAAGCCAACCATGGTCGAGTAGTGCCTTTGATTTATCTTCATATAGGTGGAACTGGTAAAAGAAAGGAGCCAGGGGCTCCTCCGAAGCCCATGAGACCCCTGAGGAACAGACCCTCATACAACCTTAAGAGTAAAAATAAATTGGTTTATCTGGTCCAACTGTATGGACTTAAACACCCAAAAGGAAAGTATAGCCAAAGATTAAAGGGCCAATATAATTTCATAAGAGTCCATATGTATAGCTAAAGGCTACATAACAAGCAACAATGCCAGACAGGCAATTCCTTCTTTTGAGTTGTTGGCCAGGATGGCCAAAGGGATTCCTGGATAGTAACCCAGCATAAAACTGGAAAATGAACAGCAGACCCCAATCCTATCCAAAGGAATATTGACAACTGATTACCGCTAGATGAGGAACAGCTGACCCTCCTAAAACAAAGACCTCTAGATACGCTGACTAGATTCACCAGAAGGGGAAGTGGTCGGGAATGGCTGGGGGTGACAACAACACAGCAGAAAGTAGCAGGGATATCAGAGTATAAGAGTTCTAGTCGGGGAGAGGGAGGCTATGGGAGGGTGCTATCTGGGAAGTGGGTGTAAAAATAAACAAATTAAAAAAAATGTAAAAATAAATAATTCTTCAAAGCATAAAAATTTACTCCTTAATAATTAGTAGATGTGTAAAACATTACCTTCTTCTACTTCTAAGAATCATGTGACTACACTGAACCCTCCTAGATAACCCAGGATAGGATCTTCCTCTGAAAGACCCTTGCTTCTAGCACATCTGCAGAGTCCTTTAGTCATATGGAGTTTCACATTCATAGTTTCTGGGGAACAGGATGGAAATACAATTGCGAATGGAAGATGGGCATTTCTACCTCCTAACTGCTTCTTAAACCTCAAAGCATAAATTGTATTATACGTTTTGTTACATTCCCTAAACTCCTCTCCTCTAAAGACAGCAAAAGAATACCTGCAAAAGGCACACAAGCACAGAGAGATCATCTAGAGTGTAGGTTCCATAAAAGTCTGAAATTCATATATCTTATCACTGTTTTCCCCCATGATTACAACAAACCCTGGTATGGTGTAGGTGTTCATGGTATACTATTTTACTTTTTAAGTCTAACTTTGATGAAGGCTTACTGTGCATGTACATAGATAGACTTTAGGTATATTACATCTGAGTTTCTCCATGGATTCACTATTTCCTTGAATGATATAAAAAATGGAAAACTCTCTGCTTCCCTGGGCCTGCAGGACCCTCTGCAGGCCTCTCTCCTACCCGCAGGACTCTCCCTGAGGTAAGTTCATTGTACCCTCAGTGACTTGACTCCCCCAGTCTCATTCAACTTCCCATCTCTGCCGCAGTTCTCTCTTCTGAGTTTGGGCCCTGCCCCATTCATTGTCTTGGGGCCCCAGACACCTGGGGAACCAATACTGCTCCCTGATCCTTTTAATCCAGACCAATGTAGTGCCTTCTCTCGGCCCCAGGAGCACTGCTTCTGGGCCTGGCCCCAGCCTCAACTCCCTCAGCTTCCCTGGGCCTGTACCACCTGCCAGCCTCTTTCTGGGACACTGGGGCTGACCTTTCCTCTTCCTGATCCTTTGCATCCAGACCAATCCAGCTCCTCAATGCAGTCCCCAGGAGGCCTTGGGGCCTCTTCCCACCCCATCTGCCTTTGCATCTCTCTGTGGAATGGTGACAAGCTGCCCTAGACCAGCATCTTTCCTGGGCCAGGCTCCCAGGCCAGTCCAACCCCCAAATTCCTATCCTGGAGAGATCCAGACCTTAGGAGAAAGCCTGAAAATATCTGACTCTCACCAGAATTGGGCCTCTGTGGGAACTCCTGAACATTGGGCCTCTGTGGGAACCCCTGATGACAAAATCAATCCGACTATTCCGATATAAAATCAAGAGAGAGAACTCGAAGTTTAGATGAACCAGCTTTTCACGCCAAAAAGTAAACCACAAAGACACACAAAGTTACAAAAAGTAGACCTAAATTGAAGGCCTGAGTCTCACACAAGAACCAGAAACTACAAAGAAATTCACATACCAAAATCACAGACAAAAAAATAATGACATGAAAAACCAAAATAACACATCCCCACCAAATACCAATAGTCCTCTAGAAGAGTAACAATGAGAACCCCCTAGAGATAATGGAGGACATGGAACTCAAAAGAACAATTATGAAAATGATAAAAGAATTCAGTGAATTTAAAGAACACACAAAAAAAGAAATCAAAGAACTGAAGGAGGATAGGGATAAACCTCTGAATGAATTCAGCAAAGAGTTATAAATATTGAAGAATACTCAGGCTGAAATGAAGAAGGAAGTGAAAAACTCAGTAAGACAATTAGAAAGGACAGGACGAATCCTCACCAATATGATGAATGAAATGGAAAACAGAGTATCAAGATTGGAAGATAAAGTGGACGAACTGGACCACACAAGCAAAGATTATGAAAAATTTAAGAAATCACAAGAATGGAATATGCAGGAATTGTGTGACACCATAAAAAGAGCAAACTTACGAATCATAGGCATACATGAAGAAGAAGCCCAAGATAATGGCATGGACCAGATCTACAACAGAATCATGGAAGAAAATTTCCCAAAATTAAAGAAAGCCATGCCCATACAAATACAAGAAGCATATAGAACACCAAACGGACAAGACCAGAAAAGAAACACTCCACGGCACATCATAGTAAAAACACTAAACGTACAAAACAAAACAAAGAGACAATACTGAAAGCTGCAAAAGAGAAACAACAAGTCACATATAAAGGAAAACCCATTAGGATTACAGCTGACTTTTCAGTGCAAACTATGAAAGCCAGAAGAGCCTGGACCAAAGTATTCCCAGTTTTAAATGACCACAGATGCCAACAAAGATTACTATACCCATCCAAAATGTCCATTACAGTCGAAGGGGAAAGAAAAATCTTCCATGACATAAATAGCCTGAAGGAATACATGTCCACAAAACCAGCCCTTCAGAGAGTTCTGGAAGCAATACAAAGATCTGAAAAAAGGAATGACTATACCCAAGGAATTGTGGAAAGAAATCCAATGAAGGTATAACTGTGGAAGGGTACAGCTATATCAAGAATGTAAACAGAAATAAGAATGACAGGATTCAATGCCCATCTTTCAATAATAACTTTAAATACCAACGGACTGAACACCCCAGTCAAAAGACACAGACTACATGAATGGACTAAGAAACAAAACCCACCTTTTTGTTGTCTGCAAGAAACTCATCTCACTTTCAAGGACAGACACTATCTCAAAGTGAAAGGATGGTGTGATGGCTAATACTGGGTGTCAACTTGATTGGATCTTGGATTAACTGAAAGAGATCTTCTTGATCGGATCATCTAAAGCCAGAAGACAAACCCTAAATGTGGGTGTTACCTTCTGATGGCAGCCAGTATAAAAGGCCAAGGCAGAGGAGAATGCCAGGCTTCTTGCTGCTTGCCTTCTCTCTCCCTGGTGAGTTCATCTTGCTGCTGTAGACTGATGACTAGCTGATCTTTAGGAATTTGTCAGACCTTCAGCACCCGATTGGGACTACTGAGACATCCAGCCTTGTGGACTGAGTATGGATTTTCAGCCTCTCCAGTGTGGTTTAGCCATTGTTGGACCGCTCAGACTCTATCTTGTCAGCTAAGCTTATAAATCTCTATACATATATGGTGTCTGGAGCAGGCTCTCCAACTCAGAGTCTTCAGATAGCATGGAGAGGACTGAAAATCCGTGGCGTAGACTATTTGAAACAATGATGGAGATAGACACATTTGAATCTCCTAACTCACCGCTTGTGAAGAGCAAGAAATTAAGTGACTCTATACATAAAACATTTAATGATTTGTGGAAAAATAAGAAAAATAATGATGCTGGGTGGTTACTTCTAGCATCTCTGGATAAAGTGATGAAGATAAACAATGAGCTTAATGATAAAATTGACAAGTTCCAGATTCAAATCAACAGTTAAAAGTTTCCAAGTATGCCCTGGAAGAGAATCTTCTCTCCAGCAGCCAGAAAGCTAAAACTGCAGAAAATCAATCTGGAGCCTTTATTATACATTTGGCTGACCTACAATGCAAATTTAATTCCCAGCCTCCAAGGATGTCAGTAGTAAAGGGAGGGCATTGGTAGGAAAAGACTGGAATCCTGACATGTGGGATAGAGATGTGTGGGAGAACCCTGAGGAGGCTGAGGATTTAGAATCCTCAGATGCTGAGGAATTTGATTCACCTGATGAACTAATTGCCCCACCCTCAGCAGACCCACCCTCTCCACCCTTGCCTGAGGCAACTAATCCCATTGAGGAAGCTGATGAAGCTGATGTCCCTCAGGGCCCAGTTATTGTCACCTCTAGACCTATAACCAGACTCAAAGCTAAGCAGGCCCCTAGAGGAGAGATAGAAACTGTGGTCCATGAGGAGGTGCGCTACACCACTAAAGAACTTAGTGAATTTGCTAATTCTTTCAAGCAAAAATCTAATGAATATGACTGGGAATGGATTTTAAGCATATGGGATAATGGTGGAAGGAACATAAAATTGGATCAGGCTGAGTTTATTGACATGGGCCCCCTGACTGGAGATTCTAGGATTAACATGGAAGCTTGTGCAGTTAAAAAGGGTGTTAAAAGTCTATTTGATTGGTTGGCTGAGGTATTTATCAAGAGATGGCCTACTGAGAGATGCCTGATACCCCTTGGCTTAGTGTTGATGAAGGGATTGTAAGGCTCAGGAAAATTGGTATGCTTGAGTGGATTCGCAGTGCAACACCAAATCCTCACAAATGGGAGGGCCCAGAGGACATGCTTTTTCCTGATTTTATAATATGGAAAGTACTGAGAGAGACACCAGAATGTTTGAAGAGCTTTGTCTTTGCTCTTTTCCGTATGCCAAATCTTACAGTTGGAGATGCTGCTGCTCAATTTCATAAATTAAATGTAAATATAATAGCTGTAACAGGACCTCGGAGTAGGGGTCAGGTGGCAGTATTGAATTACCAAAGACAAGGTGAGGGTATTTATCCTAATGGGCGGCAAAGGCAAAACAATACCTACAATGGCATGACTTGAATGGACCTGTGGTACTGGCTAATCAATCATGGTGTTTCCAGGGACCACATACATAAGAAGCCTACTAAGTTTTTATTTGATCTGTATAAGCAGAAAAGCTCTAGGATGAATGACAGGAAGTCAGTATTGGATCATAGCAATAGAGAAGCTCACTCAGTTAACCAATTTCCAGACTTGAGACAGTTTACAGACCCAGAACCCCTTGAATGAAGGGAAAGCCGGGTGCCCTTGAGGAAGGACTTTGTCACAGTACCAAAGAGTTATGCTGCTCACCTCTCACCCATCCTTCCCCAGAGGGTCCTGCTTTTACTAGAGTAACTGTACATTGGGGGAAAGGAAATAATCAGACATTCCATGGCCTATTGGATACTGGTTCTGAGTTGACACTGATTCCAGGAGACCCTAAAAAGCATTGTGGCCCTCCAGTTAAAGTAGGGGCTTATGGAGGTCAGGTGATAAATGGGATTTTGGCAGAAGTCCGACTGACAGTGGGTTCAGTGTGTCCCCAAACTCATCCTGTGGTTATCTCCCCAGTACCAGAATGTATAATTGGGATAGATATACTTAAGAATTGGCAGAATCCCCACATTGGTTCCCTGACCTGTGGAGTGAGGGCTATTATGGTTGGAAAGGCCAAATGGAAACCACTGGACTTGCCTTTGCCAGGGAAAATAGTGAACCAAAAACAGTATCACATCCCTGGAGGGATTGCAGAAATTAGTGCTACCATCAAGGATTTGAAAGATGCAGGGGTGGTGATTCCCACCACATCTCCCTTTAACTCTCCTATTTGGCCTGTGCAGAAGACAGATGGGTCATGGAGAATGACAGTTGACTATCAAAAACTTAATCAAGTAGTGACTCCAATTGCAGCTGCTGTACCAGATGTGGTTTCCTTACTCGAACAGATTAATATGTCTCCTGGTACCTGGTATGCAGCTATTGATTTGGCAAATGCTTTCTTCTCGATACCAGTTCATAAGGACCACCAGAAGCAATTTGCTTTCAGCTGGCAAGGCCAACAGTATACCTTTACTGTCCTGCCTCAAGGGTATATTAACTCTCCAGCACTGTGCCATAACTTGGTTCGAAGGGATCTTGATTGCCTGACTCTTCCACAAAATATCACACTGGTCCACTATATTGATGA
>NW_008347571.1:3306029-3309113 GCF_000622305.1 Nannospalax galili | reverse complement strand
CTTCTGACCAGGGAACTCACTTCACAGCCAAAGAAGTGTGACAGTGGGCCCATGGTCATGGAATCCATTGGTCTTACCATGTTCCCCACCATCCTGAAGCAGCTGGCTTGATAGAACGATGGAATGGTCTCTTAAAGACATAGTTACAGTGCCAATTAGGTGGCAATAGCCTGGAGGCCTGGGGCAATGTCCTCCAGAAGGCAGTTTATGCTTTGAATCAGCGTCCAATATATGGTACAGTTTCTCCTATAGCCAGGATTCATGGGTCCAGGAATCAAGGGGTGGAAGTGGGAATGATTCCACTCACTATCACCCCTGGTGACCCTCTACGATAATTTTTGCTTCCTGTACCCTCGACTTTGCACTCTACTGGTTTGGATGTTTTGGTTCCAGAAGAAGGAGTGCTTCTGCCAGGAGAGACAACAAGCATTCCATTGAACTGGAAGCTAAGACTTCCCCCTGGACACTTTGGGCTTCTGATGCCCTTAAGTCAGCAGGCTAAGAAAGGAATAACAGTATTAGGAGGGGTGATTGACCCAGACTGCCAGGGGGAAATTGGACTGGTTCTCCACAATGGAGGTAATGAAGATTATATCTGGAAGGCAGGAGATTCCTTAGGGGGACTTTTGTTGTTACCATGTTCTGTGATTAAGGTCAATGGGAAACTGCAACAACCCAATCCAGACAGGACAACAATGGCCCACACCCCTCAGGGATAAAAGTATGGATCACTCCTCCAGGGGAAGAGCCAGGACCTGCAGAGGTGCTTGCTGATGGTGGAGGAAATACAGAATGGGTAGTAGAGGAAGGTAGTTACAAATACCAACTTAGGCCACGTGACCAGTTGCAGAACCACGGATTGTAACTGACATGAGTATTTTTGTCGTGTTTGGTTAAGAATAGGCTTGTGCATGTATATACATATGTTAAGCAGATACTTATGTTATTCTTTTTTGAATGTGTAATTAAGATAAGTATTAAGTGGTTAAGTGTTGTTAACCTATATGATCATATTGGGTTATGAGACACTAAAGGACTAAGCATTCCTTGAAGACCTTATCACCTACTTTAAGATATATAATGCATTGGTCATTGTATGATAAGAAAGTTATATCATGTTAGGTGAAATTATGACCTCAACATTGTTTTCATTTGAAAATTAAGCATGACATAGAGAGATGTTATTGTGTGTCAAGTTGACAAGGGTTGGACGTGTGACGAAAATACTGGGTGTCAACTTGATTGGATCTGGGATTAACTGAAATGAAAGAGATCTTCTTGACTGGATCATCTAAGTCCAGAAGATGCACCCTAAATGTGGGTGTTACCTTCTGATGGCAGCCTGTATAAAAGGCCAAGGCAGAGAAGAACGCCAGACTTCTTGCTACTTGCCTTCTCTCTTGCTGGTGAGTTCATCTTGCTGCTGTAGACTGAAGACTAGCTGATCATTTGGAATTTGTCAGACCTTCAGCACCAGATCAGAACTACTGAGACATCCAGCCTGTTGGACTGAGCGACTATGGATTCTCAGCCTCTCCAGTGTGGTGCAGCCATTGTTGGACTACTCAGACTCTATCCTGTGAGCTAAGATGATAAATCTCTAGACACACACACACACACACACACATTCATTCTACCAGTTCTGTTTCTTTAGAGAGCCCTGACTAATACAGATGGAAAAAAATATACCAAGCAAATGGCACTAAGCAAAAAGCAGGAAGAGCAATTTTAATATCTGACAAAATAGACTGTAAACTAAAACTAATCAGAAGAGACAAAGAGGGCCACTTTATTCTCATCAAAGGAACAATGAATCAAGAAGATATGATAATCATGAATATATATTCACCAAATTCTGGTGCACCCAACTTCATAAAAGCAATACTACAGAACTTTAAGATCCAGATTAGCCCCAACTCATTAATAGTAAGCAACTTCAATACTCCACTGTCTCCATTAGATAGGTCAACAGGGCAGAAGGTTAACAGAGAGACATCTGAATTAAACAATACCATATATCAAATGGACTTAAGAAGCACCAAAGGACATACTTTCTACTCAGCACCCCATGGAACCTTCTCCAAAATCAACCATACACTGGGGCACAAAACAAACCTCAAAAAATACAAAAAGACTGAAATAATTCCATGCATTCTGTCAGACCACAATGCAATAAAGCTTACATTCAACACCTGAAAAAGCCCTACTCACCACATGAACACATGGAGATTAAACAACATAGTCTGGCACGATGAATGGGTCAAAAGAGAAATTAAGAAAGAAATAAAAGTATTCCTGGAATTAAATGAAAAGGACAATACAACACAACAAAACATCTGGGACATGCTGAAAGCGGTCCTTAGAGGGAAGTTTATAGCTCTAAGTGCCTACATCAAAAAATCGGAAAGAACACAAATAAATGACTTAACACTGCAACTCAACACACTTGAAAAGCAACAGCAAATGAAACCCAAACCCAGCAGACAAGAAGAAATAACAAAAATCAGGGCAGAAATTAATGAAATCAAAACAAAGAAAACAAGACAAAGAATTAACAATTCCAAGAGCTGGTTCTTTGAAAAGACAAACAAGACTGACAGACCGCTAGCCCAGTCAACCAAAATAAAGAAAGAGGACTTCCAAATCAACAAAATCTGAGATGAAAGGGGAAACATCACAAGAGACACCAAAAAGGTACAGAACATTATAAGGGAATACTTTAAAAACTTATATGCTACTAAATTTGAAAACCTAAAAGAAATGGATGGATATCTAAAGGCATGGGAACCACCAAAACTAAACCAAGAAGAGATTAACAGCTTAAACAGACCCATAACACAAAAAGAAATAGAAACAGTAATACAAAACCTCCTGACTAAAAAAAGCCCAGGACCAGGTGGATTTACAGCAGAACTCTTTCAGATATTTAAAGAAGATCTGCATCCAATACTACTTAATTTATTCAAAAAAAACAGAAATGGAGGGAGAACTTCCAAATTTCTTCTGCAAAGCCAGCATCACTGTAATACCAAAGCCAGGTAAAGATACAACCAAAAAAGAAAACTATAGACCCATATCCTTAAT
>NW_008347571.1:3301776-3305510 GCF_000622305.1 Nannospalax galili | reverse complement strand
AAGAGCTCTACAATGAAAATTTTAAATCTTTAAAGAAAGAAATTGAGGAAGACATCAGAAGATGGAAGGACCTCCTGTGCTCATGGATTGGAAGAATTAATATTGTGAAAATGACCATCCTACTAAAAGTCATATATAGATTCAATGCAATGCCAATCAAAATCCCCATGAAATTTTTCACAGAATTGGGAAAAACTCTCCTAAGATTCATATGGAAGCACAAAAGACCTCAGATTGCCAAAACAACCCTGAGCACTAAGAGGAATACCAGGGGGATTACTATACCAGATTTCAAGCTGTATTACAGAGCTATAGTCATAAAACAACATGGTACTGGCACCAAAATAGACCCATAGACAAATGGAACAAAATTCAAGACCCAAATGTAAGCAAATGCAATTACAGCTACCTGATATTTGACAAAGGAGCCAAGAACATTAACTGGAGGAAAGACAGCATGTTCAGCAAATGGTGCTGGCAAAACTGGATCTCCACTTGTAGAAGAATGAAACTAAACTCCGATCTTTCACCCTGCATGAAAGTCAATTCCAAATTGTAAAGCCTGAAACTCTGAAATTATTAGAAGAAAACATTGGGAAAAACCTACAAGACATAGGCATAGGAAAGGATTTTCTAAACCGGGCATCAATTGCTCAGAAAACAAGGGCAAGAAGTAATAAATGGGACCTCATTAAATTAAAAAGCTTCTGTGCATCAAAGGAGACAACCAAGGAAGCAAACAGAAAGCCCACAGAATGGGAGAAAATCTTCACCAGCCACACATCTGACAGAGGTTTAATAATCAGAATTTATAATGAATTCAAGAAACAGAACCAAGACAAGAAGCAACACAATTAAAAGATGGACTAAAGAGCTGAACAGAGAGTTCTCAAAAGAAAAAATAAAGATGGCTATAAAACATCTTAAAAGATGTTCAACATCACTAATAATTAGGGAAATGCAAAATAAAACCACTTTAAGATTTCACCTTACCCCAGTCAGACTGGCTAAGATCAAGAAAACAAATGATACCAAATGTTGGAGAAGATGTGGGGAAAGGGGAACACTCATCCACTGCTGGTGGGGCTGCAAACTGGTTCAGTCCCTATGGAAAGCAATGTGGAGAACTCTTGAAAAACTACAAATGAACCTACCATTTGACCCAGTTATACCACTCCTTGGCATATACCCAAAGAACTCATCCTATTGCAGAGACACAAGTACATCCATGTTTGTTGCTGCTCTTTTCATAATGCTAAGATGGAAGCAACCTAAGTGTCCCTCAATTGACAAGTGGATGATGAAAATCTGGCTCATTTATATGATGGAGTTTTACTCAGCAGTAAAGAAAGATGAAATCATGAAATTTGCAGCTAAATTGATGAAACTAGAAACTGTTATACTAAGTGAAGTAACACAATCTTGGATAAAAAATCGACATATGTTCTCCCTCATATGTGGATCCTAGAACCAGACTCTGATAAATAAGTATGCAACCAGACATAACTACAGGAACCAGGATAATGGAAAGGAAACAGGGAGGTAAAGGAAAAGAAAGAAGCTGAAAGAGAAGAACAGTAGGAAACAGGCCTTAACAAGGGAGATATGGATAAAAATTGGGTTAGTTTGAGGGAGGGGGAAAGAAGGGTATACAAGGAACCTAGGGGATAATGGGAAAGAAGGAGCTCAAGAGAGGTAGGACGATAGGAGAAGGGTATTAGTAAGGCAGAAAGCGGGGGAAATGGGGGCACCTTAAGTGGGAAAACCACGATGGAGGGGTGAGACAACGTGAGAGATAAACAATGCCTAGCTAGTTTTGAAAACCAGAGGGAACCATATTACTCCTACAACCTACTGACAAATTACACATAGCAGATCAAGAAATATATGTCTAGGTAAGCTTTATCTGAGAACAACTGATCTTTGCTCAAGATTTATCTACATGATACACAGTAATTAAAAATAGAAGACTGGTGGAACTAACCTTCTTGGATGTTTAACAGACATACTTTGAGGTCTATAATAATTTGGTCAGAGGGACACAAAGGACACTTTTTGCTCCTTGCTCTCCTAGGTCGACTAGTTCCAGGGGACTATGAGCATCTCTCAAAATGTCCTACAGTGGTGGTGGGTCACCTGTCCTCTTGATCAAGGAGGATGAGGAGACCCCACCAGATGGACTTGAACCAGTGTCCAGTCTATAAAAAGGAGGGTCAACACAGAGGAATCATTTCCTCCATGCTTCCAAGTGAAGCCAACCATGTTCGAGCAGCACCTTTGACTTATCGTCACATAGGTGGAACTGGTAAAAGAAAGGAGCCAGGGGCTCCTCCCAAGCCCATGTGACCCCTGAGGAACAGATCCTCAAATGACCTTAAGTGTCAAAGTAAATCGGTCTTATCTGGACCAACTGTATGGCCTTAAACACCCAAAAGGAAAGTATAACCAAAGATTAAATGGGCCAACATAATTTCATAAGAGTCCATATGTATAGCTAAAGGCTATATAACAAGCAATAATATCAGACAAGCGATACCTTCTTTTGAGTTGATGGCCAGGGTGACCAAAGGGACTCCCAGATAGTAACCCAGCATAGATCTGGAAAATTAACAGCAGACCCCAATCTTATCTAAAGGAGTATTGACAACTGATTACCACTAGATGAAGAACAGCTGATCCTCCTAAAACAAAGACCTCTAGATAGGCTGACTAGATTCACCAGTAGGACAAATAGTGGGAATGGCTGGGGGTGCCAACAACACAGGAGTCAGTAGCAGGGATATCAGTGTATAAGGGCTCTAGTCGGGGGAGGAAGGCTATGGGAGGGTGCTACTTGGGAAGTGGGTGTATAAATAAATTTAAAAAAAGAAAAGAAAAAAAATTCTTCAAAGCATAAAAATTTTCCCCTTAATAATTAGTAGATGTAAAAAACATTACCATTGAAATCTACCTGATGACTCTATATCCATGCTCAGATGCCAAGGAGCTCAGAAAGTAACCGACTGTGACTAGTAATAATCAGATATATAGAGATTGGAAACACATGTGCATCATAGTGTCAACTGATTTAAAAATGAATTTTTCTGTATGAAACTATTTTAATAATGAAATGGAGATCTTTTTTAGAGTTTAAAACCTCATTTAATTTTGTGTTTTATAGGGTTCACAGGGAATACAATATTGTATAACTGTGTCAATTCAACTGTAAACCTAACAATTTACAGCCAATTTTGGAAGAGATGCATCTTAGCTCTAGAAATTGTTATTGAATATGTCAATGCTGTCATAATGACATGCTTCTTCTGATTATATGTTTATTAAATAAATAATTTTAAAATGGAAACTATATAATGATTTACCATGTGTAAAATACAATTCCAAGCATTTTAAATGCATGCTCTCATATAGGAGAAAGGGATCGCATGGTGTTGTCATAAGAGGCTTCAGACAAGAGCTGAAAGAAGATGGTGAGCATGGATTTTAACCTTGTCTGTGCTAAAATGTGATGCTTTAATCTACTAAGTTTGTGGAGCTTTGCTTTAACATCAAATAGAATCCTAATACTGGCCTATTTCTATCATCTTACTCATTTCCCTTAGTGTGATATCTTTCTTTTGTATGGTCCTGTCTCCTTTCTTCCTTTCTTCTTTCTTCTTTCTTTCTTCTTCTTCTTCTTCCTCTTCCTCTTCCTCCTCTCCTCTCCTTCCCCTTCCCCTCCCCCCTCCCCCTCCCTC
>NW_008347571.1:3270373-3301636 GCF_000622305.1 Nannospalax galili | reverse complement strand
TCCTTCTTCTTCTTCTTCTTCTTCTTCTTCTTCTTCTTCTTCTTCTTCCTCTTCTTCTTTTCATAGTCCAAGTATGGATCCTATCCACAGTTGAAAAGCAAAGTACTGCTATTCCTGAAATATCACTCATATTTCAGGAACATGAACAGTAGTGTATATTACCTTACACGTATCATGTCATTGTTCTGGAAACTATCATGTCTTCAGTTTGATTTTGAAATTTCCCTCTGTTCTCCACATAGGTTATTGCCTCAAGTTAACCCTCATTGTTTATGAACATTTTTAGAAGATATTCGTCAGCAACACACACTGTTAGTTTGATTGGTAGTCCCAGGCTTGTGTCCTGGTTTCTTCTCTTTGCGGTTACTGTTTCATCCTCAGAAAACCGAAAGGAGTATTTATGGGCTTCAATTTCAGTGTGCTTAGCCTCAGCTGGACTCCACTTATAAACCACTTACAGCATTAGGTTAAATCAAATAGAAATTTTGCATGTTGCAATTTAAAATGTATATATAAATACAAATGGTTAAATCAAAATAAATATTGTTTGACCAAAGAAATTTTAGCTCAGGTAATATGTGCAGAAGAGCTTTTAAATCTTTCTATTATCATCTGATCAACTACACACTTGCAAGGAATATGTTGTTTTATTTCTATTTAACTGGATAGATCAGGTGTCACAGAAAGGTATTCTTTTTTTCTTGACTTCACTTCTTATATTTAAAGAATTTCCCCATTTCAACCCACTCCTGCTCAACATTTCCTATGATCTCATTGGAGGACTACTGTCCTCAAATCCAATAAGACCCATTCCCGTCTTTGATTTTCAAGTCTAAAATCTCTCTGGAATATTTGTTCTTAATTATCCTTCATATTCACCTTCGCCACTTGACTGTGCCCCTGCTTTCTGTCTTAATCTATTCAGATTTTCTTTCTTAAATGAAGCTGCCCTTGTCACTGCCATGGTTTCCCCAGCTATCAGCTAACTTGAGAAAAATAAGAATATTCTACAATCTCTACCTTCACTTTTCTTAACCTTATCTAATAGGGTTTCAGCCCTCATCGCTCAAAGGAAACTGTTCTCTCAAGGTTCACTGACAATTCTTTAATTGGCAGAGCTGATGGGATTTTTCTCCTCCATTTTGTTCTGACCCCAGCCCCTTCCTCATGAATCTTCGTCGTGTATCCATTCCTGCAGGGTATCCCCCCAGCTCCTCAGCTTCTCACCTCCCACCTCAGTTGACAGGACTTCTGTGTCCTTGACTCCTGTGGTTACAATTCCTTTTGGAGGATTTTATATTCCTGTGAATTATCTTTATTTGATTAAGTCCATTTCCCCCAAGAGATGGACTTGAACCAGTGTCCAGTTTACAAAGGGGAGGGTCAACATAGAGGAATCATTTCCTCCATGCTTCCAAGCAAAGCCAACCATGGTCGAGCAGGACCTTTGACTTATCTTCACATAGGGTAACTGGTAAAAGAAAGGGGCCAGGGGCTCCTCCCAAGCCCATGTGACCCCTGAGGAACAAATCCTCAAACGACCTTAAGAGTAAAAATAAGTCTTTTTATCTGGGCCAACTGTATGGCCTTAAACACCAAAAGGAAAATATAACCAAAGATTAAAGGGGCCAATATAATTTTTTAGAAGTCCATATGCATAGCTAAAGGCTACATAACAAGCAACAATGCCAGATAGGAGATATGTTCTTTTGCGTTGTTGGCCAGGGTGGCCAAAGGGACTCCCAGATAGTGAGCCAGCATAGAACTGGGAGAATGATCAGCAGATCCCAATCTTATCTAAAGGAATACTGACAACTGATTGCTGCTAGATAATACTGACCCTCCTAAAACAAAGCCCTCTAGATAGGCTGACTAGATTTACCAGATGGGGAATGGCTAGGGGTGCCTACAACACAGCAGACAGTAGCAGGGATATCAGAGTATAAGGGCTCTAATGGGGGGAGGAAGGCTGTGGGAGGGTGCCATCTGGGAAGTGGGTATATAGTTGAATAAGATGGTTTAGGATGTTCTGTGTGATACACACACACACACACACACACACAAGTTTATTTAAAATGAATTATATGTGAGGAGGGCATGGAAATTTACATCATGCTAATCAGTAGAGGTGATAAACATTACCATTGAAATCTACTCGATGACCTTAGAGACATACACAGGCGCCAAGGATCCAAGTGCAACTGATTATGACTAGTAATAATCAGATACATACACATTAGAGATGCATGCACCAACATCTCAGTGTTAGTAGCAAAAAAAAAAGTCTTTCTGCAAGGAACAATATATTCTAAAATGAAATGGAGGTCTTTTTTAAAGGTTAAAAACTCATTCAATTTTATGTCTTACAGGGCTTATACTGAGTTCAATTCAACTGTGAACCAAAAAATTTACAGCCACTTGTGAAACAGATGTACTCTTGCTTTGGAGTGTGTTACTGAATATGTTAAAGCTGTAATGAAATGCTTCTTCTAATCATGTAGTTATTAAAAATTTTTAAAAAATAATGATAAAAAAGTCAAGGTTTGTTCAGACATCATTGTATTGAGGCATCTCTCCACAAAAAGTAGCTGCAGGAGGACTGCCATAAGCTCCCAGCCAACCTGGTCTATATAGTGTTTCAGGCTAACAAGAGATACAACAGAAGACACTGTCTCAAGCAACAACAAAACAAAATGACAACTGTACAAGCACAAGAACAAAGCCAGGCATGTGGCTCATGCCTGTAATCCCAGCCCTAGGGAAGTTGTAACAGGATGATGACTGTGAGTTTAAACTCAACCTGAACTACATAGTGAGTTCAAGGATAGCCCGAGTGAGACCCTGTCTCAAAAATAATCACGCCTTTAATGCCTGAACTCTGGAGGCAGAGGCAGGAGGATCTATGTGATTTCAAGCCCAGCCTGGTCTACATACTGAGTTCCAGATCAGCTTGGGCTACAGGAAGACCCTGTCTCAAAAGACCAAAATAATAATAATAATAATAATAATAATAATAATAATAAATAATAAAATCAGAGCAAATAAAGTACAAAAGTGACAAATCCAGCATGTCTTAAAGGTCAACAAATGTTGGGAGATTGTGGAAAATCTGGAACTCTTCTACATTGCAGGTAGAAATCTAAAATGGCGCCACCACTGACAACCTCTTATGCAAATTTACCTTAAGATCCAGTAACTCAATACTTGTGTACTTATCCAGGAGAAATAAAAGCATGTGTTTATATGGAGACCTATAAATTTTTTTTAAAGTATTCTTATAATCTCTCTGTGTGTTTATATAGGAGGCTGTGTGGGGTTTGGTAATTAAATATGCATAGCAAGCATTTATGTTATGTTATTTCTTGGAGATTGACTCTGAATATCATCATATTAAAGGCTCTAAAAGCCATTCAGTTAATAAACCTGTTTAACTCACTTTAACCCAATGTTCCCAAACTGATTTGACCTTCTAAACTTTTAGTTCATCTTTTTAAATAAAATACTGCTGAACACTCAAGGAAATGTCATCATAACTTAACAAGAATTTCCTTTGGATTCTGACAGACCTATTGTTCTACTTTGTTTCTCTATTGCTGTGACAAAATAGTCTGACCAATACCGACTTGGGGAGGAAAGGGTTTATTTGGCTTACACCTCTCAGGTCACAGTTCATCAGGGAGCCCAAGGTAGGAACTCAGGGCAGCAACCTGGAAGCAGGAACTGAAGCACAGGCCATGGACGAACCCTGCTTACTGGCTTGCTCCCTTTGTCCATGCTCAGTCTGCTTTCTTATACAATACAGAACAACCTGCCCAGGGGTGGCCCTGCCCACAGTGGGCTTGACCTTCTCACATCACTCAAAAATCAAGAAAATACTCCACAGACATGGCCACTGGCCTGTCCAATGGAGGCAATTCCCCAATTGAGGCTCCCCTACCCAGATGTATCAGGTTGACAACTGAAACTACGCAGCACACCTGTTCAAATCTTTATTTTGCCAATTATTAGCTATGTGAGCAAGCTAGTTGGGCTCTCTGAGCTTCTACTTCTTCAACAATAATAACAATGGAAGCCATCTTACCAGGACTAGTGAGAGAGGAAAGAAAATGATTCACGTGGCATTGAACACACAGTGAGAACACTATAAATACTAGCATCATGAATATCATCATCATCATTATTCTATTATAATTACCTATTTGTGCATATCACACAGACTACATTACAGAGTATTTTAAAAACTTCATGGCCATTCCTGGCAGAAAGCCTTCTACATTTGTACTCCATAAATACTAGACCGAACAACTAATGTGTAGATCGAAGGACTGAGAGTCGAGCAAAGGAAGAATTATTTATATTAGTCGTCATTATTTTGTGTCACGTGATGACTCAATCTGACTTAAAGAGGTGATGCTTCCCTGCTGACAAACTAAAACTCAGTTTCAGCCTATGTTCATAATCTCCAACACATTTTTCAATGCAAGAATTCCCACAGTTAAAAGATGGTTTATAAGCACTTGGGAAAATAACTTGTTAATTAAAATGTATTTTTTTTCATTATTAACTGCTGTTTTAAAAACAGTCACTTGAGTGAATGCATTTCCCTCCCCTCCATTGTATGCTACTGTGGTTAGTGTTTTATTAAGTCAGGGTGCCGCCATGGCCACAGAATTATGCAGCTCCTAATTTTTCTTCCAATGACACTTCAAACATGTCAAAACAGTGTTCTCTGTTCTGATGATGTACTAATGCACACACATCTCCCTGCAAGTTGAAAGTCCAGGATAGCTTTTGTTTTGGTGTTGATTTGGCAGATTAAACTCTGAAATTGAGTCACCAAGAATATAAACGATAGTAGAAAAGGATTACCACATTTTGTCTAGCAAATTACACAGCTTGTTTCAGAAGTAACCAAAGTGTAGTGAAATAAAGTAATAAACTAAGGTAAGTATAATTTATTTTCCTTAATCAATAGCTCCTATATTTGAATCCAAATTGATTTAGAAAATAATTAGCCAAACTACATTTTTCTAAAGCTAATCCAGAATACTAATCTGTACTATCATATATTCAATATACTTGCAAACAAGTCTTTAGAATTATTTTTTTCCCAATGTACCAACTAGAATATGTCAACTCATTTTCTCTTGAATTTGCCTCAACTCTTTCTAGACTAAGGAAATTGCTGCCTGTGGTGAACCAAAACTGACCTTTAAAACAGACACAGCATTTGCTATCGGGTCTGCGTGGAATAATTTTTTCTCAGAAGCACTATAGTGCTTTAAGTAAAATCTGAGATTTGGTTTCAAATGCTGATTTTGACACTTCTAAGCTCTGACGTTCAGCAAATGACTAGAGCTCTGTGTCTCAAATCCCTGTTTTGTAAACTGATTGACAATACCTACCACATAGAGTATTTTTGAAGATTGCCTGAGCTAGAATATGCCCTGCAGTTAGAATAATTTCTGCACAGGGTTTATCGATGTGTTCAGGTCTGTCATGATCACCATCACCACCAACTTTGCCTTCACCTGGTCAGCTTTAGCCGGCTCTGCAAGTTCAAAGACTGGCTCCTCAGAATAATCAGTGCTTAAACACTACAGTGCAAGTTCTTTGTTTCAGAACTCAATTTAAACTTGGAATAAATTGTTGCATGCAGAGATAAAGTAAAATGAATGCCATATTCCATTCACTTAAACATAAAATTTAATCTGGAAAACTGGGAATTTGCAACCAGCATGAGTAAGCAACAGAAGAGTCAATCACTGCCCATGGTCTCATGGGACCTTTTATTTGTTGGTTAATTAAAATGACCTGAAGTGTTGAACCTTCTTTCTCTGGGGACACTCTAAAATTCCTTTGCTTCCCAGGGGAATGGGCATCTTGCTTCATTCTCATTTTTTTATGGGGAAATAAGGACACAAGCAAGCCAATTAGCATTTCTAGGATTCAGAATCTTAAAAATTCTGGAGTAAAACTGGCCTCCCACCAGCTTCTTTTCAAAGGTGAAGAAAATGAGACCTGGAGAAAAAAATACTTTGTTAAAATTTATGCACATTTAGAGTTTTTCTTCCTACAATGAACTGAGTTTTCCTTAGTAGATGATCAAAAAGTAAGCTTATAATAAGATTTATCTGAAAGTCATTAAGATAGAATGTTACATTAGTTGATAAAAACAGTAACCACCTGTGGTTGGTTTGACCCATTAAGAGGTCATTTAACCATATGCCATATTGGTTAAGGATATTAAACTCAGGAAAGTTCCTGAAGCTTTTACATTGTTTCCACCTTGCACACAGGCTAAGGAGGACTCCCAGGGCCTGCCTACACATCACTGCTTAGCTCCCATCTGACAGCAAAGCCCATAGTTTTGACCCTGAGTCAGACCTTTGCAACAAGAGTAAGTCTGACTCACTGTTTTGGTACAGCTCAGAATTAAGATGAACAATTCACATTAAATTTTTTTTTTAATTACCCAAGAAGAACATTATATAACACATGAAAATTGCATGAAATTTAATTTCAGCTTCCATAAATAAAGTCTTAAGGGAGTACAGTTATACCTATTCCTGCACGTGTAACTACTGTCCTATGCCATAGTTAACAACATTGGCAGCAAAATATAGAATTCTTATCTCTTGGCCCCTCACAGAAAGAGTTTACATTCCTCTAATATTAATTATTAGGTGATCTTACTTCTCAAAGTTTTACAAGAGAAAGAAATCAGCAATGGAATAAACGCAATGAAAAGTAGAAGCTATGTGACCTCAGTGAGGCACCCATATCACCTCCCTCTATATCCAGGCTCAGGAAATGCCATAGAAGAGACAGAAACAAGAGTGTAGGAGCCAGAAATTTAGGAAGACTTCTTCAACATAGTGTCATTTGGACAGGACAGGGCTCTTGCGCTCATGAACTCACTGAAGCTGTGGTTACCTGCACATGATTGGGTCAGTGGGCATTAATTCAGGGCAGTGAGAAGGGTTCAGGAGGCCATACTCCTTCCTCAGGGTCTGTGTTAACGGTGACTAGGGGAATAGTGTTACTTTCTCCAGTGGTGTAGCTACTGGTAAGATGCCCATGCTCTGATAAACAACTGTCTACACTATTTCATGCTCAGGTAGCAACTCAATTTAAACTCAGTGGATCCACACATAAAAGACATGCAAGTAGGGAGCGGACTTATTGGGAAGGAAATTCAGCTAAAGAAGGAGGGGCATGCAGAGCATAATAAGAGGCGAAAAGGACCAAAATTCATTAAAGACGTATGATGAAACTGTTACAGCATAAAGAAGAAAGGAAAAAAAATAAAATAAAGGTTCTTTTTAAACAGAAGCTATGCAAGGGAGAGAAACTCACGTGTGTCCAAAACAAAGGCAATTTCATTAAAGAATGAAAAATAAGATCTAAGAGCAACAATCTGGTCCAAGGGACAGAAATCCTCTGCTGTATTCTAGTCAAGACAACCACGTTGTCTTAAAAAAGTCCTAGGAATGCCTGTTAGGAAGTGTTTTCTTACACAAGCATCTAAGAAGGGAATCTTCTGATCCACAGTGTGAATCAAAAAGTGTGCTCAGGAGCTGGGCCCCTGGGAATTCCCAGGACCCTTTCAGGCACTTTTGAAGTCAAAGCTATTTTCTTAATGTTACTGAGCTATTATCAGTCTTTTCACACTTACTGTCCTACAAATGTGTAGCTGGGTTTCTAGAGACTTTAACACAAATGATTTTTAACAATAGACTAAATACAGAGCCAGATATGGCAATCCATCTCTCATACCGAGCAGATATTAAAAAGATTTGCAAAATGTGAAACAATGGTACTCTGCTATGTTAACTTCTTGTTTAGAAAACAGAGATTATTATTTTAGCCTTAAAAAATTTGCCATCTATGCCACCTATAATGGTTTATTATTTTAGTATGTCAATCAATAATTGTGTTTAAATGTCTTACTTTTAGCTTCTACTGGGTTACAACAGACAGAAATAACTAACAGCTGCACAAAACTCTATTATTCACAAAGCAGTCTTAAGACCAAAAAATTGAAGAATTTCTAATCTCCATATTTTCTCCACCCTTCAGGTGCAACTCTAGTCCCGTCTTATGCTGTGTCTTTCCAATTATTCTTCCTTTCTCTACTTGGGGTTTTCAAGCATGCATACGTGTAAGAATTACCTGGGAGTCTAATTATATCAGCTCTTTGTGCCCCAGGACAATTCTGGTGCAATTCATTTTAAGCCAGTGCCAGGTAACGCTGCCACTGGTAATGTTGTTGCTTCTGGTATGGGCTGAATCTTTCCCCTTCAATATACTTATGCTAAACTTCTAACTACTTGATATTTCAAAATATAACTGTAACTGGAGATGGGATCTTTAAAGAATTAACTGAATTTAAACATGATATTAGGGTGTTCTTATAGGAAGAGATCGATGCATACATACAGAGGTAGAATTTGTGAGATAGGAAGGTGGCAGCCTTCTACAAATCAAGGAGAGAGACTTCAGCCGGAACAAACTTCCCCATCCCCTTGATGTCAGTCATCTTGCCCCTAGAGCTGTGAGAAGGAACTTCTCATTGCCTATGGCATACAATAGATATACGGTATCTTGTTATGGTAGCACAAGCCCTAGCAAACTATATGCAGCCTTCTTCTCTGAGCCTATGTTTCTTCTCCATTTATTTACATCAAGATTTTTGCAATTATATACTTTTACTATGCATTTTAAGCACTACAGAGACTGAGTATATTTATTTCATCTATCATGATATTGTCACTGAGGACAAACCCTCTGACGTTATTTACTCTTAGCTGACTTAAAAATAAATGATTCTGGAGGTCACACAGTTGGGGAATAGGTTATTAGTTCCTACTGGCTTTTAGATGACACCTCTCTATGTGCGTTATAACAAGTTGCCTAGGTTACTTTGCAAGGACTTTGAGGCCATTTTTTATTTAAAAACTGATGCTCACCTCAGTGTGTCTGTCAGTGGGTGACTGGATTGGATGAGAAGAGCTAGCATCTCTGTCTACACAGTTTGTCACACTGTAACCAGCTTTGCATGTGGATACGATGATTGTTTCAGAAATGCTTTATCCAGAATTACATTACAGGATTAATTTAGCTTAGACTTGTCTCTTCTCTCTTCTTCATTGAACACTAAGGATACTCACTAGCCAACGTGCTCCGAAAAACTAGATCATGAATGGAATGAAAACGACTGGTGCCTCAGTTCCCAGAAGATCTCTGATTGCTCCCATGAAATACAGAAATATTCTGCCTTTATCAACCCATCTTTCTCTCATTACTCCCATGCTATATCTGGAACCCCTCCATCCCCTCGGGAGAGAAGCTGATTGTGAACAGAGCTGTCTTCTCTAGTCTATGGCCACTGAGTAAGGCTATTCTTTATCCCCAGCACTTAACTCTTACATATTGATTTATCCATGGGATAAGTTTCCAGACTTGAGTCCCTAATAGAATTTCCAAGTTCTGATACAGTTCTGATACACTGCAGACCCTCAGTATTTACTTGGTGACAGTCTATGAACAAATGAAGTCAGCAATTGCAGATGCATTTATTTAAGTTCTTAAGTGTTTCTAGTACCGGGATCACCTTCATTTAAGGAGATTCTTTCTATCATCTATTTATCTATCTATCTATCTATCTATCTATCTATCATCTATCTATCATCTATCAATCTATCATCTATCTATCACTTATCATCTATCTGTCTGTCTATCATCTATCATCTATATCTGGGTTGGAGAGGTCCTGGCATCTCTTCTATCTACTTTGTAAGCCTTATAGGTTATGTTTTACAAAAGGAGACTGCTAGGAAAAATTACTTGATCATTTGTTGGAATGCTAACTTTAGAGCATCTATTCCTTGTAGTAACAGTCAGAGAAAATGAATCAATATTAAATGTCTGTTGCAAGTACTCTCCATACATTTGGAAAGCATTTAGCTTTATCTCAATGGGTCTCCTAAGGACTGTTTAGCATCACAAAGCTCTGTAGTATCCACTTTCATCAGTAGAGCTACAGAAAAGTTATTTTCTGTCCAAATGCTGATGGGAGGTGGGTTGTACTGCATGTTCATTCTCTGGAGAACCCAGAGAGGACAAAAGAAAAGGGAGAGTGTCTTCCCCATCAGGGAAATACATCACTGACCACTAGAAGTATCATGTTTGGAGCTAAATGCAGTTAGTGGATGCACCCTGGTTTGGGGTGTGCCCTGCCTTTCCTCAAAGACTGGAGGCTACAGGAACATATCTAGAGACCATGACTTGGTGGAAATGCTATTATGCTCACAGTACACTACTTATGGCCACACTGCTAGTAGAACTTACACAAAGATCTTCATGAGCATAAGTCATGGAAGCAAGAAGTGAAAGAGGCGTTATTTCTACCTGCTGCATGGGTTCATGAGGTCAAAGGAGGCATCATTGAGAACTCTCATAAAGGAAAGTAGGAGAGAAGTGGATTCTTTCTTAAATCTCCAGAGAGTGGTCCTGAATTGGCAAATTAAGGTGAAGAACACAGAAAATGAGAACTATAAATGAGAATGTATTCCAGGAAGTAGAATCTTAGAAGCATGTTGTTCCTTCTGGCTTACCTGGTTTAATTTTTACATGAAACTTACAAAGTAGGTATAATGATTCCATTTATATATTTGCAAAATGGAGCTTAGAACTTACTAATGGAGGACTCAACATCCTTTTCTTTCTGACACCAAAGCTTGTCTTCTAAGCCCTGTGTTTCCAGTAAGAAACACACACACACACACACACACACACACACACACACACACAATTTCTCCTCTCCTCCTCCTTTTCTTTCTTCTGCTTTTTTTTATGTTAGTTGTGCTTGGTAGAGGGACGTGAGACTAATTATTGCTAAACACAGGTTGGGAACAGACACCAAACATTCATTCATGTCATCTGCTTATTCTCCTTATATCAAGAATGAAGATGAATTCTGCTAGGATCTGAACTACCAAAATAAGTACTCATCAATCATTATTTTGGAATATGGCCAGTGCTTAGGAAACTCTTCATCATATGCATGAAGGCAGCAGGGCCCCTCCCTTGCCCTCTGTATCTTCCTTAGATCTAATGGAAAGAACCACCTGACAAGATGATTTTCAGGTAATCTCCAGCTTCAATGCAATAAATGTGCAGGTAGTGAACTTGAAAGCCTGTGACATTTGACAGAACATCAATGGGATTGCTATGCAAAGCTACAGTTTGGACTATGTAAAATTACATTACAGCAGATGAATGCCACCATTTCAACAGCTATGAAATGATAAGCTTGTCGGCTATGTTTAAGTTTGTGAGACAAAGAAAGGTAGATAATGCTCCATAGAACCACTTAGAAATGAACGCCAGTCCCAGTGGCAATTGCATGGATGTGACTTCTCCTAAAACAGGACTGATATGGCAAAGCAACAAAATGTGAAGCAATAAAACATGAAGTTGTGACTTTTCTCAAATTGTTAGCTGGAGCTGTGCATGATAATCACTTTATTCCTTCTGTATTACCTTAATTATTTCCTTTATGTAAATCATTAATTTACAAGATAATCTCTAAGCATTGTCTGTCCATAAATCTTAAAGGTGGTGTCAAGAAATTGTAAATATCTATAGTCAGTGAAGTAATTTCCTGTATATCTTTTATTAAGATAACAAAAAAGCAGTTCAATCTGTATCCCAATACTGTAAAGTGAGGCCTATTAACATAAATCTCCTTCCTGAACTCTAGCATGCTTCTTTAGATTTTGAGATGAATCCTTGACCAACCTGAGTTCTTTTTGCTGCCACAATTTATCATGTACAGACCTTAGTTCTTGCTTTCAGCAGTGTCAAACCAATATTACTTATTTCTAAAACTGCATGCAAGTAGGGCAACTGTCATGGCTTGAGAGGGCTCTGCAGTACGCTGTGGAAAAGGCAGAGTTCACCAGGCAGAACCTCCAGGAGGACTGCTGCAGAAGAGCACCTGGCATATAATGTAATCATTAGGAAGTGAAAAGGTTAGTAGAAGCAGATTGTTTGGGAAACTAGGGAAGACAGGCCAACGAGTCTCTGTCTTAGACCAAAGCACTCCTGTGTCTACATAAAACTTGGCCTATTCAAATGAGCATGCATGTGCCTCTGGGGCACTTTGTGAATCAAGTGGATCAGGTTCAGTGGGTCAGCCATGGTCATCTCAGCCAGCACCAAGTAAGTGTACTATGACTAAACATGAGGAAGGAAGGAATGTGCTCTATGGCTACCAGAGCCTCACAAAGGGGGCATATTATTTTTCTTTTGGAAGGCAATTTTTAAGTTCAGAATACCTGCAGGAAAGATCAAATAGCAGTGCATAGGCAAGTAGAAAGTGGACTAAAGAGCCTATCTAAATGGTCTTACCATAGAAGACAGAACTTTTATTAAACATATAACTCACTTTGGGTGGGAAGAGGTAGGTGAGGAGGAGAAAGCACAAAATTATTTTTTTTATGAATGGGTAAAATGTTATCACAGGAATGGATGTATTCTGATCATTAAGGACTGTACATTTAGGACTTAAAAAGAATGCTGAAGTTACTAAGAATTCTGCAGAAGGAAAATGTTCCTAATAAAATATTCATACTCTGAAAGCAAAGGTTATATAATTTCTGAGCTACTATATACCAGAAACCCCCAAAGAATTCCTCAAAATAACATTTATTTTAGGGTGATTCATATCTCTGAGATACAAAATATAGGCTCAGATTCACTAGCTAGTGCCAGTTCACCAAGAAAGTGCTTAAATGATCAGAAAGAGAAAGTGAAGACTGCTTGCCGGTATCCTCTCCTGTACTTGATAACATCCAGCTTTCTAAGACAGGCAGTCTGTGGTATTATGTTGCTTTTATTTGCAATATCTGGTTTCTAAACATGTAGAGAATTCCTACACATAGTTGATTATCACTTGCTAATTTGAATATTATCCTTCTATATCCTTTGGTCTTTTTAGAACAACATTTTTTTCCCTTCTTAGGTATCAATATCATTTCTATATGTCCCAAGACAGTAATATGAATAATCCAATGGAAATCAAAGTTGTTAAGTCAAAAATATTGACAATGAATAGAAAGTCTAACTTTCCTATCAAACCCACATATAAATGTAGAAAATTAGCTGGAAATTTGTAACAAGATATGAGCATATTTTTTTCTGTAATGGTATAGATGACAAATATTTTTAGCTTTGCAGGATGTAAGATCTTCCTTGCAACTACTCAACTCAGTGTGCAATAAAAGCAGCTAGACACAATATATTAAGGAATGGACCCATCTGTGTGCCAATTAAACTTTATAATGCAGCATGTGGACCAATTGCTAACACCTCATTTAGACAGAATAGATTTTTATATTGCTTTGTTTTGTTTAATGTGAATTATGTAACAATGTGGTTCAATTTTATGTTCTACTTTCCTTATAGAACCACACAGAATACCTTCATTTACACTAACATGATTTAATCTCCAGCTTTCCATTCATGTTCTATTTTATAATGTAAATGAGAATATCCAGCCACGTATCCCTTCCCCTTAATCTGGTGGTACACATGTTCATATTATGATTGAAACTTCGTATTCACATTCATTATGATGTGAAATTCTAATATTCCATGTTTCTTGTAGTTTCTCAATAAAGCTAAACTTTGATGTGTTTATACACAAATCTTCACACATTTGAGAGGTCATGACTATTGGTAGCAAGGTTAAAATTTCACTTTCCATAACACAGCGACTTGGTTATTTGGTAGCTATATGTACCTATACTTACTTGTAATTTTTAAATTTTATAATGCATTATATGGTATTTATTAATAGCAGCACTCTTCATTTATTATTTGTTTATTTGATACAGGGTCTCCTTGTAGCCCCAGCTGGCCATGAACTCCCTATGTAGACCAGGGTTGCCTGGATCTCACAGAGGTCCTTCTGCCTCCACCTCCCATGTCTGGTAATAAAGACATCTGCCACCATGCCCAAGTCAAAGCAGTATTCATAAAATTAAATTCTATCTGCATAGAAGAGCCTCAACATTTACTAAAATTATAAATGCAAACTAAGATCGATTTTTGGATATTTTCCATTTATTGGTAAGTAATATGTGAAGCTATGTTTATCTATAACTATTTCTAATTTTATATTGCTTAGAATTTCATTGCTTTTATGATTATAAATTATAAGGCATTATAAACCATTGTAAAATTTCTGAGTAAAAGAATTCATTCATATATCCATTTAGACTTCTATTTTAAGTTACTTGTTCCTGTCCAACTTATTAGAGTGTAAAACCTTGAATCTAGGAGCTTTCAGTGACAAGCAATTAGGAAGTCTTTCATAAGAGTTGGAACTGATGGACTAAAACAAGCAATTTTCATTTAACTAAAATTAAATGATACTGTTTTAAAAAAAAAACCTAAAATGTCCTTATATAGATACATACTCTGAGAATTTCCAATTGGGTAAAACTACTTGTATTCATAATTATCAGTCAAAATGTATTTGGTGAAGGAAGACATGTACATTTTTCTTCACTTCAAATAAGAATAGTTCCATAATTTTCCTAGGTCATTATTCAAAACGTAAGAAATGTCCTCACTCCAGTACACATTAGTTCTTGCACTGATCATATAGTAAAGAGGTAATATACATGGCATCTGGGTCTTTGCCTTTAAACCTACTATTAATTCTGTACCAAAAGCTCAAATAGACTCACTAAATATCCCAAACCTAGCCAGACAGGGTGACACAAATCTGTAGTCCTACCTAATAGAGAGACCAAGGCGGGAGAAGCATAAGCTGAGGGTTAGACTGAGCTGAGACAATGTCTCAAAATAAAAAAGTAGAAAGACAAAACAGTCACTGAGGCTGCAGCTCTGAAGCAGAATCCTTGTGGAGTAGGCGTCATGTCCAAGGTTCAACTCCCAGTACTGCAGAAGCAGAACAAAACACAGCAACAAAACTCACACTTCCCTACCTCACACATACTGCATATGCTCAACTTGTCAGTCAGTGCCCATGACATGAAGAATGAAGGGTACTTAAATCTACGTGGCTTAGAAACAGAGGACAAGCTTTGATTTCTACCCAGAAGATGACAACATAGAAAACAATCTACTTTAAAGGATATTTCATTCTCTGTACCAGAGAAGTAGAAGTCTCAACTGGATTAAATAAAGTGTTATCTATTCTGACCTACATACAGTCTCTTCAATGTCTTATATTTCTGTGATAAGCAATAACATAAATGACTGGGGTTTTTTAATTGGCATTCAACCAATGTCAACTTGCCGAGTAATTTTAGTGCTATAAAAATAACAGAGGGAAATGTATTTACTTTAAATTCTTACTGAAAAATGCAGATACGATACATACTTGCATGTATATAGCTGAAGGCTGTGTAACAGTAAACACAGTACCAGGCAGGAGAAATGATCCCTTGGTTTTTGGTCAGGGGGAGTCCAAAATAACACAGGCTATTACCATCACCCTTGATTTCCCCCAGAACTTGAAGGTAAGACCCTATTACTGAAGACAGGACATACTTTGGACACAGGACTTGGCGAATGGATGTGGAACTGATCCCTGAAGAGCAGCTCTGAAGTTATCCTATACAAGCTGCCAAGGGAGAAAACCAATTAATTGACCTACTGGGCTATAAACCCTAATAAACAACAACGACTCACCCAACAAACTTTGGCCATTGGTGTAGTAGTGGCACTTCTATTTTGGCAGTAATCAACAGCTGTCTAGTTAGAAGTAATACCCACTCAATGAGCGGGAACTCATGTTTGGTACTATAAATATAGCCAAATACACAACACTAGAGGGGTCATAGATCCTAGAGCAAAACATACTTTTGCTACATATTTAGACCAATATAACTTCTTACTTTATTCTAAATATGCATCCTCATATTTAGAGTCAAGTGAACTTTTCATTCCTCATCAAAGAAGCTTCTTTTTGAAACAGATGAAAACTATTATAGCATTTCAGAACCAGTCAAATACAGAGAATAGATGTCTGTGAGATTCTTAACCCTAAGTCACACATCTTCAATGTGACCTTTACACATAGGAGGAATGCATCTTTCAGCTCTCCCCTGCAAAGTTTCTTTATATAGCAGATGGTGATTAACACAGAAACCCACAAATGGCCAATGTGTTACAGAATGCTCCTCTCTGAATAGGATACTTAATTCAAAACTCTACCTCCCAAGACTTTCAGTTCCTTTCAGAAGAGGAGGCAGAAACTTTGTAAGAGCCAGAGGGAGTGGAGACCACAAGGAAATAGTCTTCCAGACAACTGATCAGTTACTCATATGAAAGAGTACATTAAATTGGGCAGGGGGCAAGGGCGGAAGGTGAGTATAAGGGAGAGTGTCTAAATACCATCATACTATACTGTATGGAAATTGCAAAAATTCAATAAAAAATAAAATAAAAAAATAACAGAGCAGGACTGGAGAGATGGCTCGGTGATTAAGAGCACTGGCTGCTCTTGCAGAGGACTGGCATTTGATTCCCAGCATCCACATGGTGGTTAATAACCATCTGTAACTCCAGTTCCAGGGATCCAATGCCCTCTTCTGACCTTCAAGGGCATTGCATGATATGGGAACACTTACATACATGCAGGCAATACACTCATACACATAAAAAAATTAAAAGATCATCTACATCCTTTGTATTCCCCATTGTTTCATCAAATATCTTCTATTCCCTATAGATCACAGGCTGAGAAACTGCTGTGAAAGGGCTGGTTGTAAATACATCAAACCACACAGTTCCTAGCCACAATGGTACAACTCTGGTTGTAGTAAGAAAAATCAGCACTATAAAGCACTTTTAGTGAGTGTGACCAAGTGCCCATATAACATTGTTCATGAACATGGAAATTAGAAGTTCACACAATTTTACTTGTCTTTTTCTCTCTCAAATGTTTAAAAATATAAAAGTATTTGGCCCACTGAATGTAATTTTTCAAACTGTATTCTGGACAACATTTTTCTTCTATCTTACCATGTGATATTTTAGTTTTAGGTGGTGGCTGTTGCTAGACTCCTTTCTAATCCTGAGGATGATAATAACACCCCTTCTCTTCTTGCATCTTATAATATCTCTTTATACCCCCATTCCTTTGTCCTTCCTGTTGGAAAAAAAAAAAAAGCATCCTATACTATATTCCATCATCCCATCATAGTCTTTCCTTTTCTCTGCAAATAGTGAAAAAAGCTGTTTGTTCACTGTCAGGAAATCAAAATTTTGGAGGGAAAAGCCTGGCTTCCAAGCAATATCACCAGGAATCCAAACCTCCAGGAAAAAGAGAGTGTTCCCACTATGGTGCTTTCTGTTCCTTTGATTTAAAACATCTCCTGCCACGGTGGAGTGGTAATACTTCAAACAGGATCAGCTGGATGCGGGAGGCTTTTGCATCTAACCCACATAGTCCACTTCATGTAGGTTTTACCGGCCAGAGCTTCCTCCATGGGAGAGGATAGAAAAGCTGACAACTTTCACCTGGAGGGGAATTTTAAAAATCACAGTCTGCTCTGTAATTACCAGGATGACTCTTAGGATGTGATTGATTCAACACACAGCAACACATTAGGAAAGACAGATGTGAGGAGTGTAGGACTTAGTGACCAATAACCCTACAGGAAACATTTGAAATCCACTCTCTATCCTACATAAGGGGTCGCAGCACTTCATTCTGAAAGGATTGGTTCTCACCAGAAACATAGAATGATTTATTTATTTATTGCCTACTTAAAGCTTCTCTATAGCACTGGGAATGGATGTCCTATTGAACTGAAATGGTAAGAATTTGCTATACATTTCATGATTTCAAAATAAGATAAAAGCTAGGCATGATAGAGCATGTCTTTAATCCTAGCACTTGGGAGGTAGAGGCAGGTGGATCAAGGCCAGCCTGGTCTACATAGCCAGTTCCAGACCAGCTGGGGCTACAAGGAGACTCTGTCTCAAACAAACATACATACAAACCTATACCACATATGCACCCTATAAGGCTTTTCCCACCTTTGTTTAACAGGAGTAGATGTGTGAGATCAACTGTGGTTTCTTCCCATTTCTTATTAGGCAATTTTGCACCTTCTTCAAAAAAGCCAGTGGTCCTTCCCTGCCACATTTTTTTCCCATCTCTCACCCTTCCCTTCCTTAGACAGAATCCCTTCAACAGAGAAGACATTTGTTTCTTCTGAATGAAAACATTTTCAAAATTCACCTTTGGCCAGTCATTTAACTATGGGGTAAATGTTCATTCACAGTAGAGGGTAAGCCCAAGAGACTGGATGAAACTAGACCTTCCTAGCATCACTGAACCTAAATCCAAATAATTTATAGCTGACTTAGAAAACTCTTCAAACATTTAAGCACACTGAATTTGGGACTCTTTCTTGGCTTTCCTCAGTATTTCTGTCATGCTTCATAGCTATGATCTTTGCTTATGATTGTTTCTTGATCTACATATTACCTGATCTGGGGAGTGTCATTTCAGAGTCCTTTAAGACAGGAATATGGTCAAAGCCATGTGTTAGGGAGAATAGTCAGACACATATGTGCAGGATGAGAGAAACAAGCTAGGACACTGTTTCAACAGTCTAAATGGGACTTGATGAAGGTCTGGCCTTAGGGGAGAGAGAAGACATGACCTTTACCTCTCTAAGCTAAGAGAGAGAAATCCAGGGCATTGCCTGAGGGTACATAGCAATACAAACCTGAAAAAAGAACCCAGTAGAGTCCTAGTCCTTTCCTGTGTGACCTTCCAGTGTTTTCCTTGTGGATAACAAACAGTTACAGAGCACCCACTGAGGGCCTAAGTGATAGGCTTTATCCTGGGGACCTGGAATTCCACCAAACAGGAGCCTTTAGTTTCCAAAGTCATATAACCTTCCTTGCACTTTAAAGTCTTCAGCTGATATTCGCAAGACACAAGGAAAGGGAAGAATTATTTCCAATTTCATGCTAGAGATAGTCATGCATCCTGACCCACTTGCACAGTCTTTATAGGACACTTTCAGCTTCCTTATGGATGTTAAATTATGAGTTTTCTATTATTCAATTAGTTCACACTGACTCCTGGAAGGCAGAGTTCAGAGCTGAAAGCATGGTCAGATTTATGAGATATTTACATATATTCATCACAGCACACCCTTTAAGATGACACTAATTAGAGTAAAATTTCTGATTCTCACTGTGTTGTGATTAGAGATACCACAATGATGTAGACTCTGCCACAGGGTGTCAAGATCTATGGCAATCTGGTGTCCTAAGCACTCAGAGGAGGCCACAGTAGCCTCTTTGCGAAGAGCATTAAGAGATGGATGACTTTTTCTTTTCACTGGTGCTGCATGAGGGTCATTGTTCTCCTGTTAGTATTAACCTCAGTTCCTCATAGACACTAAGTGAGGACCCATCGTCCAAGTGAATGAAAAAGATGATGTTATTCCCGTCTACATTTGTATGACATCCTTATGAGCGCTCCCAAACGTTACTGATAACTAGAAAAAATATTTCCTAAAAATAAAAGGAATGAAATATAGCTTCTGTTTTGCAGCAGAATAAGATGCAGCAATATGGAGAACGTCACTGTGTCATTAAACTTTCATACAAATAGACAGTGTATGTTGTTCTGATTGTATATGCATGCTCCCCCGCAAAGATCAATGTCTGATCTAGGTGTCTTGATCAGGTTCATCTTCTCCCCTAATTAAAAACTAAAAGGTTCAGAGTCTCAGACACAGCAGGGACACAAACTCCTCAGGTGGAGAGAGGATCTGAAATATGAAATCCCAATTCCCTGTGAGGGCTTGGGCCTTTTAACTGATTTGGTGATAGAGGGTGGCTCTCCCTCCCTTATTTCAGATTGGTCAACTTAAATAAAGGAGAGAGAGTTGACAGGCCCACTGCTTCATTAAAACCAACATACATCCAGGAAGATGTAACCTTGGAACCATCGGGGGATGTCAGCTGCAAGGGGGACCCTGAAGGAATTAAAAATTAGACCCTGCCAAGCCTTTGTCCAGAGTGAAGAAGCTGAAGTTTGCCATCTTGTTTATCTGTGGCCTTTTTCCCAAACCTCTCTGCCAGTCAGTGTGTTTACCTGCCTTCAGTAGGTTTTGCCTCCAGGTTGACCTCATTGTCAAAGTGGTGAAATCTTCAAGAGTTGGCATATAGTAGATCTTTTGGTCATTGGGGACATGACCTCAAAGGAGACAATGGGTTCCAACCCATTCCTTTTCCTCTTCATATCCATGAGGAGAAGGTTTTGCTATTGCCCTTGCTGTGCTACAGCTATGATGAGCCGTGTCTCTACAGGCCCAGTATAACAGAGACCTTCAAAACCTTGAATCAAAACAAACCTTTTCTCTGTACAAGTTGATTTTCTTGGGCATATGTTATGCAATGGGAAACTGACAAACACATATGTCTTTCAATTACTTAGTACTTTTTTATATGTGAAAAAAACTAAATCCAAAATTGGTGAAATATCTTCTCAAAACGTGTAAGCCTAATAGGTCGTACAATGGGGAAGTCCCAACACAAACCAACTTTCAAGTCCAAATTTGGCTGATGTATGAAGGGAGCACCTAGGGTAAGCCCAGAGGGTCTTTGGTTAGTAGAACTTCCAGTTCTGTCTCAGCTCAGTGTCCTACCAGCAGTTAGACAGAAGCCTCTGGGAGGATAGGGGCTACTTCTTAGTTATCCTTTTTCGGCAGCCACGTCTTATATATAGTGAGGGTCCTTGTGACAAAAGCAATAATCGTATATCACTTACTACTGATTGGGATATTCTAAGAAATATGTCATCATGCAATTTCATATTTTTGTGAGCATGACACAGAGTATACTTACATACCTAGATGGTATAGCTTACTACCATACCCACATGGTAGACCATGTCATATATGTAAGCTGTCACTGACCAAACTGTTATTATGGGATGTGTGACAGAAATAGCAATTAATGAATGCTAAACATGTTGTCACATCAATTCTTTATAAGTTTCTTCACAAAGTATGTACTTTCACTTTCATGAAGATAGTGGTCATCAGAGGCTCAGATACTTGGATATAATCACAAAGCCGTGTGTGGCAAATGTAGCTAGAACCAGGTTTGGAAGTCTCCGAAGTCAAGGCTGTCTACTACACCTTGTTAGGTGCATTTCTGAATGAGCTTACTACTCAATGACTCTGATTCATATCACAGAAATCATTTATCTCCAAAAAATGTATTTTCTTTGCTGTGACTGTGCTAAATTTTTACCCAAGGAAGGAGAATATATGTGCTGTGCAGTCACATACACAAACACATATATAACACCCATGCTACTTCATTTACCCCGTGTCACATTTCAAATATAATGTTAACTGGAGGTTAAAATTAGATGATGCATCTAGTGTATATTTTGGAATCTTCAAACTCTTCAAACTGTTTTTACTTAAAATGTTGACAAACCATCCAAGGATGAAGTGTTCACTGATTGGGATCTTTAAAATAGGATATTTTAAATTTCAAAGTAAAAACTGTTTGATACGCATGAAACAAGTTGAATAATGTGTCAACCAAAATGAGAGGAGATTCTAAAGTTGCTCCTGTAATGATTTGTCATCATTGTCAACTGTATTTTAGATATCCTGGGCGATCGACAAGGCTTACCTTTGGGTTTCTCTGTGAGGACGTTTCCAGAGAGCTTAACTGAGGAGAGTGACCCATCATGAATGGGGGGGTAGCTCAATCCTATGACTAGGAGTCAGAACAGAACAAAAAGGGGAAAAGGAAAGTCAGCTGAAAGCCTGCCTGATCACATACAGAGTCCATTTCAGCTTCCTGTCAGCCATGAAGAAGCTCCTCCTCCTCAAGCTCCTGCTGTCAGGATGCTCTGACAAGCACATGGAAAGTGCGAATCAAAATAAATCCTTCTTCCCTTGCTTCTGTTGGGTATTTTGTCAGTGATGAGAAATACCTAAAACGTAGTTAGTCCCCACCGCATTCAAATTACCACATGATTAAGCTTCATCCTGTTTCCCTGAAAATTAAATACTGAAATGAATTATGGCATTTCATTTGCTAAGTTCACGATCAGTTTTTACAATAAGACAGAGAAATGACAATGATCCAAGTCAGCGTTTATGAATTCCTGCACAGAATTTTCTCATCCTGACCTTCCTACAATGTTAACGATGGCACATTTCTTGAACAAGGAGGAATCTAGGCTTCCTGGTGAAACAGTAACCTGCCCGGGCTTATAGAGCTAAGTCAGAAAAGAGCCTAGCTCTACTTGTATCCTACTTCTTCTTCTTTTTTTTTTTTTTAAGTCATTATCTTTTGCTGGTAGCCCATTTCCACAGAGAAGACAATAATGGTTCTCTTCATTTCTCTCAGAAAATCAAAACTAAACAAAAACTAAGGAGTAGGAGTGATGGTCAAATTCTAACTAAAAGTCTAGGAGAATAATATAGAGTGAGAATAAAGAAGAGCATTGTTCACAGAGATTTCTGTAATCAGTATCTCTAAAGAAAAATCATCTTTGTGAGATCAATCATGATACCAGGGGATAAAGGAAATGAAATGGGGTAGACTTCTCTTTGCTTCCCTATTACCTTGACACAGATAACTCTTGAATGAAAAGAAGAAGTAAGGGGAGAGGAGGAGAGGGGACGGCAAAGAAAGATTAGGAAAATGAATTTTAGGGATGTAAGCAATTAAATATTAGTAACTCAGTAAATACTAATAAATTAATGACACAGAAAGTACCAGTAAATCAACTAATAAAGAACAAATCAATGTGACATGGCTTCCATGTACAAAATACATCATAGAGCACTGGAATTTGGGTGTAAAAAAAAATAGGTTCCTCCTGAAACCCTTATAAACAGGGCTAACGGGGCTGCAGAGATGGCTTATACACAGGGCTAACGGGGCTGCAGAGATGGCTTATACACAGGGCTAACGGGGCTGCAGAGATGGCTTATAAACAGGGCTAACGGGGCTGCAGAGATGGCTTATAAACAGGGCTAACGGGGCTGCAGAGATGGCTTACCAGTTAAGCACATGTACTGTTCCTGCAGAGGACCTGAGATTGGTTCACAACACCCATATTGGGAAGCTCACAAATGCCTATCACTCAAGTTCCAGGAGATATAGCACCCTCTTCTAGACTCTTCAGGTACCTGCACTCATGTGCACATACCCACACAGAGACACACACATAGACATACATGTAATTGCTTAAAAAGTTTCAAAAATCTTAAAAAATACAGTGCTAATGGAGTTAATAATATCACCATTATATTCCCTCCAAGGTTATGTTAATTTTAGACTAAAGCATGTTTCTTGATCACTTTTTGTATAGTTGGCATTTCCTAAGAGATTTTTATGTGTTAACTCAGCCATCACCATAATTAGAAGGAAATACTTCTGCTTTTCCTATCTTAGGGGTGAGAATGTGCCACGTGGTAGGGCTGTGATCTTAACTCTGTGATTCAGGTGCCATCATTGTCATTTGACCCTCTCTGTTCTTTGTGGGCTTTATCATTAACACCAATTTTTTAATGTTTTTTATTGAATTTTTGTATATTTCATACAGAACATCTTAATCTTTATACCCCTTTCTCCGTTGGCCCCTTCCCATACCCTCCCCAACTTGAATTCATACATTCTGTCATTTGGGTTAAGGCCTATTGTGTCAAGGCCTAGTGTCCCCAGATATCCCTCAGTGCAAGTTCATCCATCATTGTCTGGTCAACCTATCTACAGTCCCCCACTTTAAGAAGATCAGCCCTTCCTCATCCAGCAGTAATCACCTGCTGTATTAGTCAGGGTTCTCCAAAGAAACAGAACCAGTAGAATGAATCAGCTTAGCTCACAGGATAGAGTCCGAGTAGTCCAACAATGGCTGCACCACACTGGAGAGGCTGAGAATCCGTAGTCACTCAGTCTACAGTCTTCAGTCTACAGCAGCAAGACGAACTCACCAGCGAGAGAGAAGGCAAGCCGCAAAAAGCCTCACATTCTCCTCTGCATTGGTCTTTTATACCAGCTGCCATCAGAAAGTAATGCCCACATTAAGGGTGTGTCTTCCGGCTTTAGATGATCCAATCAAGAAGATCTCTTTCATTTCAGGTAATCTCAAATCAAATCAAGTTGACACCCAGGATTAGCCATCACACCTGCCAATAATTTTTTGACTAAGATTGGGGCCTGCTGGGCCCCACAATTCTGGGCTGGGTTTTTGTCTACTTGAGTTTGCATGGGTCTTGTGCATGATGACAACATTGCTGTAGGTTTGTTGAGAAGAGTCCAAGGAGCCTATAGGACTCTATTGCCATGTGGTCATTCACCTCTTCCCTGGCTCTTATAATCTTTCCACCCCCTCCCTGAGCCCTGGGTGGGTGGATTTTAATATAGGAGTCCCGTCCAAAGACCCACACTCTGCAGACTCTATTCTCTATGTTTTGGCCATTTGTGACCTTTTGTTTTCCTGGCCCTCTGCCTCTGTTGCATAGGAGAACTTCATTGATAAGAAGTGAAAGATGCATTACTGCTGTCTTCATCCCTTACCCGATGTTCTGTGAGCCTTAGGTGTAGAGGTTGCAACTTATATGAGCCACTTAGGCTTGGGGAATTCACAATCTCTGTGTGTGACCACTTGTGGTACTCCATAATAATCTCTGTTGAAAAAGAAGCTTCTTTGATGGGAGGTGACCGGGATACCTGTCTGTAAATTTAAGGATCCATATTTTGCATATGGTAAGAAATTATATTAGTCTAGGAACGTGACAGACTTGGGGTTTTCTCTAAGACTTATGATCTCTCCAGCTATGTGTATTTTGCTATGTTTACAGTACCACACATGAGTTTCCTCTCACTGAGTAGGCTTTAAGTCCAATTAGGTAGCTGCTGATTACCCCCAAGATAAAAGTGCCACTACTGCACCAGTGTCATTTGCTGTGCTGGTCACTGATGTGGTTTTCGGGTCTAGAAGCTGGGGTTGGGGTCACTGATTGCTGTTCTCCCTTATCAGCTTGCATAGGGCTCTCCAGAGCTATGAGAGCTAGCCTTCACAGAAGGAGGCTTCCAGGTCAGTTCCAGCTCTATTGCTCCAAATCCTGTGTCCAAAGTGTGTGCTGTCTTCAACAGCAGGGTCTTACCTTCAAGTTCTGAGAGGTGAAAAAGGGCTGTGGCAATAGCCTGTGCAATTTTGGGAATCTCTTTGACTACCATGGTCAACGGCTCAATGGAAGGTTTCTCCTACCTGGCACTGTTTTGTCATGTAGCCTTCAGCTATGCACATGGACTCATGTGGACATATTGTATGCATAAATTTTCAGTAGGTTTTTGGACTAATACAATTCCCTCTGGTCTTTTATATTAACTAGACATTATTTATCTCTCCTCTCTCTCTCTCAAGGAGATAGTTTTATTTTATAACTGATTGATTTTTTTTGATTGAATGATTTAAGGTTTTAGAGAAAGCATCTAACCCTATAGCCCAGGTTGAGCCCTGTCTTACCCTCCCTCCCTCCCCTCCCCATTTAAAATGTCCGCATTTTCCCATTTCTTCCTTGATAATTCATTTCTGCTATGGACCCACCTCTCTTGAGCTCCTTCTCTCCCTCTAATCCCATAGTTCCTTGTATAACCCTCCCTCTACCACATTTTTAACATCTGTGTACCCTACTTTTGAGTCATCATTTAGTGCTGTTGATCCCTACTTAGAACAGCCAGACTTTCTCTCCTTTTGAGTTTCTTTACACATGGAAAACTTCATTCTACCAGAAATATTTTTCTCAAAAAATGTCTGAAAACAAACAGTAATTCTTAGAGGTGCTTACTTACTCATCTGAAGTATGCTTCACACACTCCACAGAGCTCTGTGACAGAAGCACAATAGAAAACGTATTTTCATTTAAAATGCTAAGTCTTTGATCTATGATCTAAATCACATTAATTCAAATGCTGCCAATTTGAAATTCATTGACTTATAGAATTTTAGAGATAAGCAAATCAGGAATATAAGTAGAAGTTCACTGGGAATATTTATTCTCTTTGGGAAAACACATTTGAAGCACTTAAAGCAGAAATCTTGTCGCTGCTACAAACAGTATGTCTAAATGAAATAAGTTTTACATTATTTTTAAATAATCTGTTGGCACCACGTCTCAATCTATCTGGGTATGTGTACCCAAGAATATACATACATTTTCTCATGAATGGACTTGGGCTTAGACATTTTGTACCCACATATCTGTCTTAACTGGTGAATCTGTATTGTATTTTAAATATTTTGAATAAACAGGTTAATTAAAAGACAGAGCACACAAAACTATGATAGTTTCATGAGCCATGATAGCAAATGACACCAAATAAAATGCCCTGGATAGTCTCAAAAATCACTGCTCTCAATTCCTATGACAATATTTATCATTATTTTTTGTAATATATAAGTACGTATTATGTTAGCTTTTATTCACCGGGACAATAGCCTAGTAACCAAGTGATGGTTTTATTTCACAGCTGATTGATTGATTTTTTTAAATTGATTGATTTAAGGTTTTAGAGAAAGGGTCTAATCCTATATCCCAGGTTCGGCCTAGACCTCAAAATGTAGACTAAGGTAGGCTTGAATACATGGAGATCCTCCAGCCTCAGACATGAGCACCATGCCTAGGCAGGCCAATTTATTTTGGCTTGCAGTTTTCCTGGGTTTCATTCATGATTGCTGGACCCTTCCACTTGGAGCTTGTGCTCAAGCAGAGTGTCATGGTGGGGGACATTTGAAAGAAGAAGCTACTGTCATCATGGCAATGAAGAGAAAGAGAGAAAGCAGAAGGAAAGAGGATCCCAATACACCTTTCGATGCCACATTCCCAGGGAACAAACTCCTATTTGCTAGATCACACTTCTTAAATGTTTCAACACCTTCCATGAGTGTTGCAGGTTGGTGACCAAGTTGCCATTAACTGCTGCAATGATAGAGAACATTTACGATCCAATCAATAAAAGATATGCTTTAAATAAAAAGGTTATGTACCTTATGAAGTTTGGTAATCATGAGGTTAGAAGACACTAAATTATGCATTCTTGTAGGAATACTTCAAGGGACCAATATGTTACTGTTGGTATTAAATTTCCCACAATTAGAGTTTGCAGGCAGTGTTTTTTTTACCTTCTAAAAATGTCCTCAAAACCATTTGGGGGAAGATTCTCCCAAGTTAACCCTAACAGAGCACAGAATCCTAGGTTAGGTACTGAACACAGAATCCTGGATTAGGTACTGAACACAGAATCCGGGTTAGGCACAGTTTTCTTTGCATCTTCACTTCTAGCCTCCTGGCATTTCTCCCCAAATCAGTCATTTGCAATAAGTGCATGCCAGTGAAAACTTTCCAGAGTGATATGGCAAGGGGAGATCATTTATTATACAATTTACTCAAGCCTTGAGGGTTTGATGGTTCCTGTTTTCCATTCTAGAGATCTATTGATACCTCTCAATTAAGACTTTGAAGACAAATGATATTAAAATATTGTATTACCTAGGGGCTGGAAAGCTGGCTCAGAGGTTAAGACGTGTATTACTTTTGCGGAAGACCTGAGTTTGGTTCCCAGGTTTGATGGCTCACAACCCTGTCATACCAGCTCCCGGGCATCCATCACCCACTTCTGGCCTCTACAAGTACCTGTACACCTGTGCACAAACCCCCACACAGAACAGACACACATACATATACATAATGCAAAATAAAATAGAATATTCCCTTGTCTAGACCCTCCACAACAGAGGTCCGAGCTCACTGCCTTCATTCCTACGGTTTACGTAACTGTCCTCCAACACACTGTGCCTCTTGCATTATTCATTCATTAAAAACATCCATCCATGTCCACAGTTTGCAAGACTGAATTAGACCCTAATGACAGGAGGAAGAATATGGCAGACACAGTCACACTCAAGTGTATCATCCTTAGATGGAAAGAAACAGACAATTAAAGTGAAACATTTAAATTCAATGAAAATTGATCCAATGCTTAAAGCAAAATGGATGCAAGTAAAAGGGACTTCCCACTCCTCAGGAAGGACCCGGGGAAGACTTTCTAGTGAGAACACCCTCCAACTAAATGTGAGATGAATACCTGGGTATGCCTGTCCTAATTACATAGAGGTATGTATATTCTAGGGAGAGAGTAATGAGACACACAGTATGTCCAGGCCCAGGGCAGAGGAAGTAACAAAAGCTGACAAGACGTAACTTGTTTCGTACAAAGAGTTGCAAGACACTTCAGATGCTGCTTAGATCAAGAAAAGAGATGAAGAAAGATGGTCCTGGAGAAGTAAAGAGGGACTGACAGTGATCTAAATGCCTTAATTAGTACTTCCTTAATCACCGAGTACATTGCAATCATTTTGCCCTCTCCATCCAATTGCCGCCCCCCCCAAGCAAGGCCATTGCCTATGTTCTGCCCTTTCCTCTAACTGAGGCAGAAATCACTGATCTCACACCAATCGTGTATTTCAGTAAAGAGTTTCTGTCACTCACACCCTTCAGAAATGTCCCTGCCAACTTGACTGTAGAAATTCAGAGAGCAATGCATGTGCCCCGTTTCCAAACCTCCTAGGTGTGACGCGTGCACCGCACTGTCATTGGGGTTAAAAGAAAAGCCACTTAAAAAAGAATCACAAATATTCAACTCAACAGTGATTTAAAAGCCAGGTGTGGTTGGATGTGGTGGTGCACAACTTTAATCCCACCCATCACTTGGGAGGCAGAGGCAAGCAGATCTCTGTGAGATCTATGACAGCCTGGTTTCCATAGGGAGTTATAGGTCAACTGGGGATAAAAAGATAACAAATATAAATAAATAAATAGATAAATAAATAATAGCCAGGTGTGCTGGCATATGCCCTTAATTATAGAGGCATATGGATCTCTATGAATTTGAGGTCAGTCTGGCCAACATCCTGAGTGCCAGGCATAGTAAACATGTTTTAAAAATACATACATACATACACACATACATAAGTTATTTAATATAAAAAAGAATCTGGGCTATTTTAGGAAAGTTTTACACATTTTCTACAAACATCACCTAAGAATGTCTCCAGGTTCCAGGAATTTATCCAAAACCACAATAAGGAGCATGCCCAGTAGTGAATAAGGATGCTCATTATGGTTATTTACAACGGCAAAAATCATTTGGAACAATTTCAAGGTCCTTCAAAATAAGAGGAGTGTTAAAAATGATGACTTATCTATACAAAGGAGTACCATGCAGCCATTAAAAATAATGAGGTAGATAAATATGCTGCAATTAAAAGGTATCCATCCATGACAATATTAAGTGCGAACAGCAGCTTGTTGATACCAAATATTTTATAAACATGTTTATGCAAAAATTTTAAACACCTTGTCAGTGAGATATGTTGAAGTTAATGCCACCACAGAGATAACAATGGCTAACCCATGAAGGGAGATTTTCAGGGTTTCTATTTTTTGTCTTTATATTTTGATGTATCATATGACATATTGAAAATTATGTGCATAATTCTGTATAGAGAAACATTTAAAATTTGATTCACTTTTGATTCTCAAAGATTAAAATCTAATGTTTGATGGAGAGAATATGTTGAATATGTTTTGGGCATATAGCTCATTAGGCAGGTAATTTTGATCCCTGTCCCACCCCCAACCTGAGGGATACACATAAAAGCTGCTTTGCTTGAGAGCCCTGTAGCCAGAAGACAAGCTGTGAGACTGAGTTCTTGCCAGCAGGGAGCTGGCCAACAGTTTCACCTTTGACTCATCTTGAACAAGAACTGCAAAAATGAGACCACTGTCTGGCATATCCACTGGATGGAGAGTTCCCCCAAGGTGCCAGAGTCCTAAGATGTGGAGAACTTACAGGTATATGGGGACAAAAGTAGAGACTTTAACAAGAAGTCCAGAATATACAGAGGGAGAACAGATACTGATGTTCTCCCCACAGGAAACAAGAGCTTTCACCTCATGAGAATTTGATGACAAGGCTTTCACAATGATTTCTCATACTAACAACAGGACTTTGTACATAAAAGTGAGTTCCAAGGCCAAAGACCTGTAAAGAACTAAATAAAAATAACCTATGATCTTATCTTTGAAGTCCTACATAGCCCTTTAAATCTCACTGATAGCCTGTGTACTTAATGCTCTTCACTGAATATATCTTCCATCTTCCAGGAAACCCATAATCTTCACTGGTTTCAAAGCCAGGTTTCAAAGGTCCTCAACGAGGCAATCATCATGGTCCTTCTGGGCTCAGTGTGTTCAGTTCTGCTACACTGCTCTCATCCACACTGCCTATTCAGTCTTCTCTGTTTATTTATAGACGTGGGCCAGGCTTTGTTTTGATTTCCATGTGCCCTCCATTGCTAGAGCCCTTGGGTTCTTTAACAGCTCCACTCTTACAGAATACATGCTCTGCTTTCTGATGTAGGCGTTTTTCCTTAGCATCCTCTGCTGATTCCCATTCATTATCCTCCTGAACTGAACTCTGTCCCCTCTCCACCAAAAGCAATTCACATTTTAAAACTGTAGCCGCCCCCCCCTACACCTTGTCTTTTACTATACACCATTCTCCAGTCTTTGAGGAACTGATTAAGTTAAAATATGGATGTTTGTTTGGGTCTAATTTATTTATTTGTTTTTTCTGTTGCTATGATAAAATCCTCTGACAAAAGCAACATAATGGATACGGGTCCATTTAGTTTGTAGTTCCAGGTTCCAGTTCATCATGACAGGGGAATCACAGCTGCAGGAGTTTGGAGAAGCCAGCCAATCACATCCATAATCAGGAAGAGAAAGCAGTGACTGCAAGCAGGCTGGTATTGAGCTTATTTTCCACACTGTTACACAGTCCAGGCTCCTCCGCCTAGGGAATAGTGCCACCCACAGTAGGCAGGTCTTCCCACCTCAAGATACGCCCTCCCCCACACACAGATATGCCTAGAGAGAGGCTCGTCCCTTAAGTTCTGTCAAGTTCACAGTATGTTAGAGTTCTAATTCAATATGGGATCTCACTAAGAACAGGAAATGGGCCATTATTTTATAGCACAAAGGTGTATCTGTCTGAAGAACTAGAGAGAAGATGGTTATCTGTCAGTCACAGAGTCTAGAGGAGGAGGAGAATCAAATTTGCCGAATAAGTGATCTTAGAACTGAA
>NW_008347571.1:3268833-3269934 GCF_000622305.1 Nannospalax galili | reverse complement strand
TGAGTTCTGAACTTCTGAGTCTTGTCTGGAGGCACTGAGTGGCCATCAGTTCTAACACTCAGAGCTGTTTGAATAGCTCTAAACTTCTACATATGGATTAAGGTGCTGGAAACAACAGTGATCACATATGATACACTTCAGGGAAATTTTTTGATTGGAAATAACACAAATGTGCAAAATTTATACATGCCTCTGATTCTAAGTATTCCAACACAGACTTCTAAAACAAACGAACATACCAGCTGGATTCCTTTGATTGGAAATGACTGTTTTAGTTGACAGAAAGTAGTGCTGCAGAGTTTTAGTTGTCAACTTGACACACGTAGGAAGAGGGAGTTGCTACTGGGGAATTGCCTCCATTGTACTGGCCTGTGGTCATGTCTGTGGGATATTTTCTTGATTTTGAGTGATGTAGGAGAACCCAGCCCACTGCAGGCAGTGCCACTCCTAGGCATATTGTTCTGTATTGTATAAGAAATCATGCTGAGCAGGGGACAGAGGAGCAAGTCAGTAAGCAGTGTTCCTTCACAGCCTATGCTTCAACTCCTGCCTCCAGGTTCCTGCCCTGCGTACCTACCTTGGGCTCCTTGATAAAAATGTGACCCAGAAGATATAAGACAAATAAACCTTTTCCTCTCCAAGTGGGTATTGGTCAGACTTTTTGTCAAAGCAATCAAAGACAGACTAGAATAATAGCAATTATAAAATTTTTGATAAATTAGAATTCAATAAAATAAAGTTTCCCTTTATCAAGATGCCATTAAGACATTGAAAAGGGGAACTTGAGAGGTTGTTTAGCAGTTAAGAACACTGACTGCTTTTGCAGAGAATAGCACCCACATAGTGGCTAACAACCCTTTGCAAGTTCAGTTTGAAGGTATCCAAGGAAGACCCTCTTCTAGCCTCTGAAGGCACTGCTACAAGTGGTTCACTTACATACATGCAGGCAAAACACTCATGCATATAAAATAAAAACAATAAATGAAATGTTTAAAAAAGAAGAGGCAAATCATAAATTGATGGAAGATATTATCAATTCTTTCTATAATAAGTAAATTCATAGAGAAAAATGAATAACCAATTAACAAATGGGCAATGAGA
>NW_008347571.1:3266557-3268756 GCF_000622305.1 Nannospalax galili | reverse complement strand
AAACAGAAGAGAGAATTCCCAAATTTTCAATAAGAATATGAAAAGGTGAGAGATTAGGGAGACAAATCACTAGGTAAAGTGCTTATCTTACATGAAGACTTGGGTTTGGTCCTCTGAATTCTGTGATAAAAGGTGTTGATGAAGTAGAAACAGGTGGGTCCCAGGAGCTGGTTGCTCAGGGTCCTACCTAGCCTGCCTTATGGGGTTCCCAGCCAGAAGGATGCTCTACCTCAACAACAATGAAAAAAGGTGGACAGTGTCTGAGGAACAACACATTAAGTTGTCTTATAGCTCACACACACACACACACACACACACACACACACACACACACACGGGGTCTCTCCCTTTCCTCATGGGTCTTTGGCCACCATTCCACGAGGACAAAGGGAGCAGAAGCGACGAACGGGGTCAGGATGGCCATTGAGCACTGACGGAAGAAAGCCCTTCCGGGGAGGCAGGTTCAATGATACAAACAGCTCCAGACTCAGTGAAACAGCTCTATTTATTCAGTGGGGGTTAGGGAAAATATAGTGTGGAGGCAGCAGCCAATGCTTCAGCTGATAGGTGCTCATAGTATGCTTTATTTACATGTGGTAGCAGGATCCTATCATCCAACTATGGGGCAATGCCTAATTATCATATAGAAAAAACCTGGGAGTAGTTTTTACTCCAGGTAACTATGCCAAAGGTCATGTTCCAAATAAGGTCAGGCATCCCTGCTTGGCGGCACTTTCCAGGTAAGTCAGGCAGGGAGCAGGAAGCCCCCTGCTGAGAAGCAGAGTCCTTCCATATAGTGCAGAGCCCCTTAGAGCTCTCTGGACATGGAGGACTACAACCCTAGCAGCAGAGTTCCCCACTGAACTCTGTCCCCTCTCCACCAAAAGCAATTCACATTTTAAAACTGTAACCGCCCCCCCCCCCACACACCTTGTCTTTTACTATACACCATTCTCCAGTCTTTGAGGAACTGATTAAGTTAAAATATGGATGTTTGTTTGGGTCTAATTTATTTATTTGTTTTTTCTGTTGCTATGATAAAATCCTCTGACAAAAGCAACATAATGGATACGGGTCCATTTAGTTTGTAGTTCCAGGTTCCAGTTCATCATGACAGGGGAATCACAGCTGCAGGAGTTTGGAGAAGCCAGCCAATCACATCCATAATCAGGAAGAGAAAGCAGTGACTGCAAGCAGGCTGGTATTGAGCTTATTTTCCACACTGTTACACAGTCCAGGCTCCTCCGCCTAGGGAATAGTGCCACCCACAGTAGGCAGGTCTTCCCACCTCAAGATACGCCCTCCCCCACACACAGATATGCCTAGAGAGAGGCTCGTCCCTTAAGTTCTGTCAAGTTCACAGTATGTTAGAGTTCTAATTCAATATGGGATCTCACTAAGAACAGGAAATGGGCCATTATTTTATAGCACAAAGGTGTATCTGTCTGAAGAACTAGAGAGAAGATGGTTATCTGTCAGTCACAGAGTCTAGAGGAGGAGGAGAATCAAATTTGCCGAATAAGTGATCTTAGAACTGAAGCCTCCAGAAATACAGGAAAACAAATTTCTGTCCTGTAAACCAGCCTGTTTCTGATCCTTTGTTAGCGCAGAATTATCAAAGTAATAGAGCTCATGCCTCCATTTACACTGGAAGTTAAGCTATAAAGAAAATAACTTCTTCAAATAAATTGAATCAGATTTCTTAACCAAGCAATGTATTTTTATTCCTAGTCTATAGATTAGGGAAAAAAATGTCCATTGTTGCTCCAAAGCTAACTAGGTGGCCAGTAGAGGAGTGAGATTACAGCCTTGATTTTTTTGTTTGTTTGTTTAAATTTAAGGCCATTCTTTCTGGTCACTGAAGTTTATCAAATATTTAGGAAACTCTAAAAAACAGAACAAAAGGACTGAGTCCCAATAATCGGATCTTGAGGCCAAATAATTTTTTAGATAAATGTATCCATTCAACAAAACAAAAGAGCTAAGCCCTTATTCACACCCCGAAGCTGTAAGGGTCTCAGTTGCCCCCAGGTATGTGTCATGTGGGCTGAAGATGAGTTCTGAACTTCTGAGTCTTGTCTGGAGGCACTGAGTGGCCATCAGTTCTAACACTCAGAGCTGTTTGAATAGCTCTAAACTTCTACATATGGATTAAGGTGCTGGAAACAACAGTGATCACATATGATACACTTCAGGGAA
>NW_008347571.1:3262615-3266137 GCF_000622305.1 Nannospalax galili | reverse complement strand
AATCATTAGTTATGGCTTGACACATCTTATTACCACATTCCAGAGCTAAGTAGCAATAGATTTTCTGCTTAAATTTTTATATGATATATTTTTTGTTCATAATTAAACTTAGAAGCAAACAAAATATTGTACTGGGAGCACTTCCTTTGTTTATGATGAGGGTTCAAGTCCCTCTTTTTCTTTTTCACTATCATTTGCTCTGGAAGTAGGTGCCATGAACCCATTTTTCACAGGGAAATCCAAAGCTAACTAGGTGGCCAGTAGAGGAGTGAGATTACAGCCTTGATTTTTTTGTTTGTTTGTTTAAATTTTTTTTTATTTATAAGGCATTGATGTTCTGCAGTTCTATACTGGAGTATATGATGTTGTATCCAGGATAGTATCATGATAGCAGACCACAGGAAATGTTTTCCATTGTTACTACATGACCATCTGTATTCTCTAGGAGAATGAAAGCTTCCTAAGGACCAGGATTTCCATTTCTATTTTACAGTCTGAGAGTCTTTGAATGCACTGAATCCTAAATCAATCACAGCAAGAAGCCAGGGTCCCACGGGCAAGAGCACAGCCACCTTCTGCACTGACATTTCAAAAATACAGTTTATGATGGAAATTCAAGACAGACATTCTACAAATACATGACAAGACCATTATCAACCACAAGAGAAGCAAATTCAGGCAGGTCAAAACTGTGCTTAGCAATGGTAAAAACCAAATGCTCAATGTCCCAAATGCTATACAGATTACATAGCACTGAAGTGTATGGGTCTTCCAGAAACAAATATAAAATAACTGAAGATAAGAGAATAAAAATACTATGTTTCGAAGAAGGTGGTTTTACACTTACTGTTCTATCTTTCTTGAGTGCAAAATTCTTTGTACTGTTTAAATTTCTTTATTTTCCCCCCAAGCACTCTTACTTTAAATATTCAACATAACTATTCCTCCATTCTTTAGTCATGGCTCAAAAATCACCTCTCATTTTCTTCTAGTTCTCCATATTATGACCAGTTTAACTAAAAGAATGGGATAGGCAAGCTTTGCCTCTGGCTGCCTCCCTCCTCTTTGTTTATCTTCCCTCCTGCAGATGTTCACACAACACCCACCCTCACAGTCCACTCTCTGGTGACAACTGCTGATAACAGTGTGATTAGGGGCTATCACTCCAGGGGGATTTGCATTATAATAGGTTTCTCTCCCACCTAAAGGCGGCCTGGGGACTGGATCACTAGTGATCAGTCAGATAGTATTTAGGCTGCCCAGTGTTTGAAAGGCAAGCAAAGACTACAAAACAAACAAACAAACAAAATACAAAACCAAAACTAAAGGAAGTCACTTGTAAAAACAAAATACTTTTCAAAAAGGTTTCCAAATCAAATAGATGGAAACCCTAAGCTTCCAAATGCAATAATAATAGTAATAATAATTTGTGAACATACTTTTTTTTCTTTCATTTTGTTTTTCAACTGGCCTGAAGCTTGCTATGCAGACCAGGCTGGCCTCAATGTCACAGAAATCTACCTGCCTCTGCCTCCTACATCCTGGGATCAAACGCATGGTCCACCACACTCCAGTGAAAATACTATTCTTAAGTGCAATCATGAACTGCAGTAATCAGGTGGAGCTGTTTGAGGCTGTCTGTCCTAAGTTATAGCATATGAGTTGTCCTAGTTTGTTTCTTCATTGCTGTGACAAAATACTCTGACCAATACTAACTTGGGAAGGAAAGGGTTTATTTAGCTTACAACGCCCAGGTTGCGGTTCTTCAGGGAGCCCAAGGTTAAGAACTCAGGGCAGGAAACTGGAAGCAGGAACTGGAGTGCAGGCCATGGAGGAACATTGCTTACTGGCTTGCTCCCTTGGCCCCTGCTCAGCCTGCTTTCTTATGCAACACAGGCCCACCTGCCCAGGGGTGGCACCACCCACAGTGGGCTGGGCCCTCCCATATCACTCATCAAAAGATGCCCTTCAGACATGTCCCAATGGAGGCTCCCTCAACCCAGGTGTGTCAAGTTGACACTAAAGCTATTCAGCACATGAGTTTTCCACTCCCCATCACCCCCCATCATATCCTTGAATCAGAAAAATTGTCTGTCATTCCTTACTAGTGACTGAGCTTTGGTTTTGTTTAGCATAGAATTATTTTCCGGGACAGGCACCTGTCCAAAATGAGAAAATGATAAAGCACACTGAGAAGACTTATTTGGGGTAAGCTAAATGTGCTTTATTCATTACCACAGCTGACCCGAGACAGAGACTGTAAATGTGCAACCCAGTGTTTGTTCTCATGGTGGGATATAAGTTTAAGGGCTGAAAGAGAAGTGTTCAGTTCAGCAAGCATTCCTTCACTGAGCCACTTGGTCCTCAAGGATTTATGAAATATTATCATTCTTTAGGCAACGTAGTAAGTACTAGACATGGTTTCATTGATGATATCATGGTAGTCATGGTGATGATGAGTTCAATAATGAATATTGAGGAAGAGCCAGATTTTATTCCATGAATTATTTCCAGCCACACCCTATACAGTAGATTGTAATAGTATCTTCATTTCACAGATGAGAAAATAGAAGTTCAGAGAAGTAAAATAAGGTTCCTAAGATCCACTAAGTGTAACATGAGTAGGTTATGAAATCAGTATTCCTTCTACAGAGCCTTCACCATGGCAGTCCCACAGCCTTCAGCTACACACACACACACACACACACACACACACACACACACACACAGAGTTGGTCAGTACACCATCCCTTTCCCAGTTGTCTACACTTTAAAATGGGAAAAGCCACATGTTGGTGGGGCTGTGAAATAAATGCAACTCTCTTATGTGGTGGTTACAGATGACTGCCATAGAAAAAGTGGAAAGGAAAACAGCCAAATACAAAAGACTGCACAGGAAACAATGACATTTATATGAAGCTTAGACAAAAGTAGTCTGTGGTGACTGAAGTCAGTACAGTGATTGATTACAGGTCGAGGGCAGATTATAAGAAGAAAATGGTTTTTAAAACTCTATGAAAATGTTCTGTACTTTCAGGAATGATAGTTACATGAATGTTTGCATCTGAAAACTCCATTGAGTCACACACTTTAGGCTCCTAAACTTCCTAGACCCATACTAAACTTCAATAAGTTATTTATATATGTGTTTCATACACACATGACTATCTAGAAAGCAATTTTCATCATCTGCTTGCTTTATCACCGTTTGTAAATCATTAGTTATGGCTTGACACATCTTATTACCACATTCCAGAGCTAAGTAGCAATAGATTTTCTGCTTAAATTTTTATATGATATATTTTTTGTTCATAATTAAACTTAGAAGCAAACAAAATATTGTACTGGGAGCACTTCCTTTGTTTATGATGAGGGTTCAAGTCCCTCTTTTTCTTTTTCACTATCATTTGCTCTGGAAGTAGGTGCCATGAACCCATTTTTCACAGGGAAATCCAAAGCTAACTAGGTGGCCAGTAGAGGAGTGAGATTACAGCCTTGATTTTTTTGTTTGTTTGTTTAAAT
>NW_008347571.1:3182836-3261622 GCF_000622305.1 Nannospalax galili | reverse complement strand
GGAAGAGCCAGATTTTATTCCATGAATTATTTCCAGCCACACCCTATACAGTAGATTGTAATAGTATCTTCATTTCACAGATGAGAAAATAGAAGTTCAGAGAAGTAAAATAAGGTTCCTAAGATCCACTAAGTGTAACATGAGTAGGTTATGAAATCAGTATTCCTTCTACAGAGCCTTCACCATGGCAGTCCCACAGCCTTCAGCTTCACACACACACACACACACACACACACACACACACACTGGGGAACCTTAGCTCCCTGGAGCTCTGTAAGAGTTCCTCTCTAGGATAATGTGAGGAAACTCCAGGTGAGTGAAAGTTCCTACTTTGCCAGGATTTTAAATTTTGTTTGTTCTCTGGATTTCTCCCATGTTTGTATAAAGTTTTAATCTGGATCATTTACCAAATCCCTCGTTTTCCTATATTTTAATTAATTTCTTTTCAGATCAGTCACTGATGTATCCCTCCTAGCTCTGCCTGACTGTAGAAATCCCAGTAAGCAAATGTAAACACACAAACAAGAAGAACCCCCTCTAATCCTCCCTGACAGCTCCTGTGTTTTACCTAATGAGCCCTAATGCTTTAGGATAAACATCCATCCCAAACTATTTGGTCAGAATTTAGAGAATCAAAAAAATTTTTTAAGCATTTGTGTGATTTTTCGTTTCCTCACTCAGTTCAGGTCTAAAGAAGCTTTGAATAAAAACCCTAGGACCTACTCATTTTGCTTTAATTTTTCAGAAGTACTATAAGAGCTAATTATTTTGAACAGTTCTAATAGTATGGAGTCTGTCAAACTCAATCAGAGTGCTTCACTCCATGAAACTACGGACAACTACCCCCTCTTTTTCTGGTTAACTTCAGTGCAGAATCCTAAGAAAATCTAGTAGGTTTAACAGTTGCATTGTTCATTTGCCCCAAATTCCAGTTTGTTCTCAATGTGAATGAAAAACAAAAGCAAAGTTTCTGTCTTCTCTGTCTAGTCAGACTTCTGCATTATTTTATCACTGTGATGTGGCCACACCGTGTATCACCATAAACCCATGAATTTATTTTGTGAGTTGTCCTCTCCAATAGTGACTTCCTTAATTTAAAAAACAATATACTTAAGGAATTACATTGGTACTTTACCTGAAAAAACATAATCTGCTCTTTGAGAAACATCACAGTTAAATATATATATAAATTTCACTAAACATATTCTCCACCACCTAGTTTGGGTCCATTCTTCTGACACAGTGCCTATTGCCTAACCTGCATCCACATACTATTAAAAAGTATGAACAGATTCTTGAGACATTCCTTCCCATGGACTCTAACTTATAACAAATCTATCCAGCACTTGTTATGGGCCAGGCACCGTTCTTCATGATGAGTCTACAGAGGTCCACGAAGTCCCTGATGTCACAGGACTCAGGTGCTACCAATGGACAAAGCATTTAAAAAATATATGTCATGTATCTTCTCATACATAGACTGTAGATTAAAGAAAAGATATGCCATGAATTTAGAAGGGGGCCTTTTCAGGAAAAGGGAGATGAACAGTGACAGAGAGGGGAGACGAGGTTAAAAGAGTGAGTATGAATAAAGTGCACGATTTGCATGAATAAAATCAGAACAAAGCCCAGCTCTCTATGATGACTTCTTTGAACTTCTGCTCTTCGTTTACAGCTCCCATCAGTCCAGGCCATATGAACTTTGACACTTCCTTTCATCCAACTCTATAGTCACTCATTTATTAGTTTACGTCATCCTTCCCATCCAACCGAGTGAGTACCTACTCTCTGGAGCAGATCTTAAATCAAATCCCATCTTCTTCTAGAGCTACGGGGAGTTAAAGAGACATCACTCCATCCACCCCCCCCATTCTCTTCTATAAAACATGAACAATATTACAAGATACATGTATCAAGAACTTAGCAGGGTTTGGAGGGATAGCTTAATAGCAAAGAGAGCTTCCTCTTCTACCAGAGGCTCCAGGCTTAGTTCCCAACACACATGTTGGGAGGCTCACAACTGCCTGTAACTCCAGGTCTATGGGAACTAATGCCTCTGGGCTTCTGGTATACCAGCATTCATGTACATGTTCATGTACATATATTCATACACACATACACATAATTAAAAATAAAATAAAATCTTTAAATAAAGATCTTAGTACCTTCACAGAGGAAGCTTACTGAATGGCCAAGGTTACTAGTGTTAATGTGTTCCTACCTACACTGCTCCGCTATGCCTTGATCACTGATTACTACTATCTATGCTGAAAAATATTTTGATGATTACCATTGGGCAGGGAGCCCTTGTTCTGTTTTCTAATTCCCTTATTACTGTGTTTGACAGCACTATTCCCATAACTATTGATGGCCTGTAGTACATATTGATGTTCGTGAGACTCACAATTGCCTTTTACCAAATCTTTTCCCCATTTCAAATTGACTACCCACTCCATTTACTAGAGTCCCCTTTTCTCTTTCATTAACCACAAAAAATCCCTAAATGCCCTCATTCAGTCTCAGTAAATGATCTAATATCCTATTTTACTAATGTACCAGGATGTTAAATGAATTCTTTCTGTTATCTTGAGTTTTCCATATAGGTCTTTGGCTGGGAATAGTACAATATTTGCCAAATTCTCCCTCATTTTAAAGAGAGATGCTTGAATAGCTATAATACATGGGACTTTAACTGTTTCTTGAATTTATGAGATAGAAGTTTGAGATCCATGAGAAAGATTCACAGGAAAGAACACTTGAAATCTGTGAGATCATATCCCATCTTCTCACCTTCTGTCAAGTGAAAACTTTTCAGAAGTGTCCCAAGGGGACATAGCTCAGTGGTAGAACATTTACCCAACATGTCTAAGACCCTAGATTCAATACATAACACTGAAAGAAAAAAGAAAAAGAAAAAAGACTCTGACCAAAGGACCCCAGAGATAACTGGGTATGTATCTCCTGGGTTAGACAACTAAGGACTGGCTTATGATTCTTGTGGAGGACTATATGAAACCAAAAGTTGAAACATGGAGTAGCGTGCTCTGCAACCCAAGTAGAGAGAGGCTGTCTGAGGAGGAAATGCTTGTCTATCGAGTCCTGAAAAAAATGCACACTCTGTGCAGTATAATATGGTTTGTGGGTCTTGAGGCACAGCATTATCTTAGGAACTTTTTAAGAACAACATGAATGCATGAGGTGACCCAGCAGAGTGTTGACATAGAGGATTAGAGGATGAGGCTGGAACTGAGGGCAGACAGCCAGGCTGGACTCCTTCCCCACATTATATAAATTTTAATGCTCAAAAACTACAGTTTAATGGGCTAGAGAGATGGCTCAGTGGTTAAGAGCAATGGCTGCTCTTGCAGAGGACCTGAGTTCTATTCACAGCACCCACATGGCAGCTAACAACTGTCCATAACTCCAGTTCCAGGGGATCCGATGCCCTTTTCTGACTTTCATGACGAGGGTGTGCTTACATAGATGCATGCAATGCACTCATACACATAAAATTACAAAATAATAAAGTATTTTTAAAAAGAGTTTAAAATTTTAGATCTCTTGGAACAAGGTAAAGACAATGGATGACAATAATTTCACTTATACCAACTTGTGCCAATGGGATAACTTACCTCATAGTCTACCCTCTACCTAATAATGTCCTGAAGGTTGAAAAATGAATAGAGTGGGAAAAAGTCAATACAGGAGAGAGAACACTGAACCTTTGCATCCTTATCCTTCTCCACTGTAAGTTTCTGAGCCAGAAGGAAGCCTGAGCCGAGGAGAGCTGAGATACTCCTGAACTGAAGTGCAGTTGAGAGTGAATATTGTTTGACACTATTCATTTAGTAAAATGGGCCTACTGTCTGGAATTGAAGAGATCAAAAACAAAACATAACACGGTACCTGGCTATGTTCCTTCTGGACTAAGGCGTAGCAGTTTGTGGAATCTAGCTTAAGGAATAAGCAAAACAGTGCAGAATCTGACATCACATGGTAAAGACCCTTAGCATGAAGAACTTTCACATGGATATGATATAAACTTCTCTCTCAATCATCTTGAAGTTTTGTATCTGTTGACCTGCTGTCATCCTTTCTGTTTTTAAGTATAGAACACACTTCCCTTCTCTAGGCAGGCAATTAATTTTCACATCTTCCTCTTCTTTTCAATAATGGACCTCATTCATCTGTGACTGATGTTTCTTTTGAATTTGATACTCTCATGTTCCATGGAGCTACCCCTATTATATTACTGGTTCTGATAACTTCTTATTCTTCTCTGCTGTTTTTTTTTAATTATTAGTTTCTATTATTTCTGTTACCTTTTTCTCTGCTCAGAGTTTTGCTATGAATGCCTCAATCTCCCTGTGGTACATATAACACTAATATCCTTATAAATTCCATTGTATATTTCTAGCCTTGGCATTTGTCTAAATCTAACACTAAATTGCAGTGGAGATGTAGGACATCTCCATGTTTTCATTTCCAGGCTATGTTGCCCTGACTGTATTTCTTCAATAAGAGCTGCCCACCTTTTGAAGAGCTAAAGGTCACATAGTTTGTGAATTCTATTTTCCTCGGAGCAAGAAGTACTCAACATTTCACTCTTCCTTACAATGTACCAAACAATATAGTGTTTATTTGACTATCCCATGTTCTAGGACCTCCATGAACAATGAGGTGTCTCAACAATTTTCCTTCTTCAAAGCACAGCACAATCCTGTGGCAGGTAGATGTGATCACTGCTAAACTGCAAAGAGCAAAACATTTGGGTAGAGAAAATTTAAGATGACATTTAAAAAATATTTTGTTCAAATATTTAAGTTAAAAGTACAAATAAGGCAGAGCCTGAAAGCCAAGGAAGGTAGCTACAGTCCCTAGTGTACGTTTGTGGGGGAGGTGCACATGTATGTGGGAGTGCATGTACATGTGTCGCACGTGTATGTGGGAGTGCAAGTATGTGTGCATGCACGTGTATGTGGGAGTGCATGTACATGTGTGTATGTGCATATGTGCAGGTGTGTGTGCATGTGTGTGGGTACACATGCATCGGTGTGTACGTGTGTGCAGGTGTGTGTGTGAGTGCGTGTGCACATGTGCATGTGCATGTATGTATGCATGTGTGTACAAGTACATGCCTGTGTATGGTTTCCTTCTATGTATTGTATTATCTGTTTTCTTGAAGGTTGATTTTTGAAAATTTTCCATTTCTTCAAATGCCTTGAAAACTCTTTTAGAGTAGAGATTTTACCCACCATATAAACAAAGAAAAATAAAAAAAAGGATCTTCGAGTCTTAATACTCAGAATAGTAAGGAAATTCTAAAATCAACCAAAGCAATGAATGAATGAGAATGGACCATATCTACAAGTCACAAATAGATGTAGGAAACACACAGACAGTAAATACAGATACATTCATAGCCCTGGATATTCATATCCTACTCGGGTAGGACTATGTTGCTTACTGCATTTTGTTTGGTATCACAACGTGGAAATGCTGATGAACACATGCCTTCAGAAGTGACTGCTGAAGAAATATCCTTTGTATTGCAAAACTGAGCATTGTGGTCAGTTACATATCCCCTCCTGAGTTCTAATTCTTGATTGCTTCCATGACAACCATGTCATTTTACTGCCAGAGTATTTTATAAACAGTTAAGATGAATGGAAATGTATGCATGCTCTCGTGAAATTAATCGTTAAGGAATGAAAGGGAAAGAAAACAGAAGTTTTTCCACTTGGTGAGTACCATTCTACACAGATAAAAAGACCTTCCTAACTAAGCTCTTTCCATAGGGATCAATATTTTATGTGCTGCTTATTGTAGCTTACAGGTTTACCAATAATCATTTTCTAGTTGTTTCATAAATAGATTTCTTGCCTCCTCTAGTCAGATATGGATTCTCATAGCTGTCTTTGTACTTACTTTGCTTTGACTGAGTTGTTACTAAGCGCAAGACATTGGAAATCACTTTCATGAATGTCATCACTTTTAATCTTTACCATGTCTATTTTCAAGATGAGGAAACTAAGGTGTCACACAATTGCTCAGCTAGTAATTCACATACAGTTAGCAATGTAGATGTGTCCCAACAGGTCTAGCAATTTTGTCCATTGCTCATTCTTCTTCCTTATGCCTTTGAAGAAATGTGACGTATTCTGTGACTTACTGTGATGAATTACCACTGCTCTCAATTCATTACCCTTCTTTATAGCGCTGTCTTTTTCTGCATAGCTTTTTAGTTTTTCCATTAATAGTAGAGTTTATTTTCTCACCCCATTAGTTCTGAGCTGGCCGTCTGTATGTTATGCCAGTGGAAGATAGGGAAAGGGGCCATGTGCTCCAAGCTTAGTCTTTAAGAGCCATCAGAGGCTCTTACTACCCCTTCATACACATCTGTGTCTCCATAAAAATTACATGCTTTCACTATCACACTGAATCAGCGGGCATGAGTCACATTTGGAGATCTTGAACTAACCTGACGCTTTGCACCGAATCTGGCAGAGAGCAGACAGAGTGAAACAAGACCTGCCTACAAGACACAGAGAAGTAAGCAAAAATAAGTTATTACCGTGGGCCACTGAGTTCTGTAGTGTTTTGCGATGCATCACCTACTATAGCAAGAGCTAAGAGATTAACTTATGATAACTCTTTGTGCTCAAACCCAATTTCCTTTAATACATCATGTAAAGTTGCTCAGAGGCCTTGTAAGTCTCTTTTTAAGCTCCAGTGATAACTAGCACACTGTAGGAATGAGTCCGCAAACAATGTTGCATGTATAAATATATTTTTTCCTTTTTATCTCAAAGTGGCTTGGCATATAGAACTGCTGCTTTTGCAATAAAAATATATGAATCTCACATAATCAAAGGTTGTATGTGATAAAATAATTTATATTGTGTACTCTATTCGTAATGCTATCTGTGGAGGCTCCTGATACATTGTTGCTTAAAATGGCGATTTTCCAAAAAGAGAACTATTTCAAAATACTAGTATCTCAATCATATCATTTTGGTACGATGGGACAATCACAGGTTTTGATGGTGAACTCCAGCTTTGTTACTTATTAGGAATGTCAGCATGGCAAACATCCAGTGCATTTTCTCAGCCAGGTTCCCATATATAAAGTAAGGATAATAGTGTCATTCTTCATAGGATTTAGGAAGTGTAGGATAACAAAGCAAAATGCCTATCTTGAATTTTAAAATGACTAATATAGAGAATGCATTCTGTGTAATAGGTGTTTTATTCTAAGCCAGTGCAATAGCAATATAAGATTGGTAACAATTGGGGCTGGAGAGTTGGCTCCTCACTTAAGAGGTCTGGCTACACTTGCAGAGACTTGGGTTTGGTTCCCAGCATCCAACTAGGGGCTAATAACTGTCCTAACTCCAGTTCCAGGGGATCTGATACCCTCTTCTGACCTCTGCAGGCATTGCACCGCATGGGTACGCTTACCTACATGCAGGCAACACACACATATACATAAAATAAAAATAGCAAATAAAATTTTTTAAAAGATTGGTAACAATCTTAATTGGCATTTGGTAATATATAATATTTTTGTGACCCCTATAAATTTTTTAAAACATGGGGAGGAGAGATAAATTTATTTCATAACAGTGGGATAGAGTGGGTTTCCAAATATGTTCCTAAACTCATTTGTGTTCCTTCAAAAAGCGGCACTTTGTCCTCTTCTCCTCAAGTATGGGCTGAACTAAGTGAGTTCCTAATATTCAACAGAAAATAGCAGGTCTGTTGGGATTTTACCCCATTTTCTTAAGAAAGCAGCAGCTTCTACTAGCTCTACCTCACTCTTACACTGTCTGGCTCCCTCTCTAGCTCAGTTGCTCCAGTGAAAGTCATCTACAATCAAGATGCCTCTAATCAAGCGCTGATAAGGAATTCCAATATGCTAACTATCATATCAGTGAGCGTAGAAATGGATCTTCCAGTCCCACTCAAAGGACAGGCTCAGTTAGTAGAGAACTTCTGTCTCACGATATCTAAGAGTGTTCTCTCAAGTCTGGCTTTCTTTGCCGATTATAGTAAAATAAGAAAAATAGAGACTCCAACTTAAACAATAGTTTTGAAAACTCTCAGAACTTTCCATTAAACAGATAGTTCTGCAATCAAGTTTACAATCAAGTAAACAGTATCTTTAGGGTGCTGACAGAAAATAGAGTCTGAAGATGATGTCAAGGGTGAAGGCAAAATTGTTTCATCAGAGCTCTGAAAGAGCTTTGGTGGGGCTTCAGATTTTTTTTAGTTGAGACAAAAGACTCACTACAGATATGAACTGTGAGTTTCATAGATCCTTGTGATCAAACAGTAGAGGTGCTGTGAATCTTGGCATTGACCCTTAGTAGCCTCAATGAAATTCTAAAGTAAAGAATGGTTTATTTTAAGGAATCAGGGATATAGTTTTTGCATAAGAGAAACTGCTACCTAATAATTCATAGACGGCCACAGTGATTTTTTCTTTTTTGGAAGCAATTATGTATTCAGTGACTTTGCCAACTTGAAATCAAAAGAAAAGAAATAATGTAAAACAAAAAGAGGCCTTTGGACCTCAAAAATTCTACTGGCAGAAACAGGTTGAAAAAATTGCTCAATTATAAATGTATACTTCAGGACATGTTTTTGTTTTGATTTGTTGTGTTTTAAAGAGGAAGATCCAGGAATGGAGATAAAAGCCATGGAGAATTATTCTCAGGTTGTGAGACCCGGTCAGTGGCCATCCAACATTGCCCACCTGGTTTTCACAGCAGCAAAAGAATGATGAAGCATTGATTTGTATCTATGCTCCATGTTCAGTTGAGAAATTCCTAGCTACCCTAAACCTGAGTCATCAGTGTGTATGTGTATGTGTGTGCCTGTATGTGTGCCTGTCTGTGTATGTGTGTTACTATGAACTGGGGACAGATAACATATGACTTTAGTTTCAAAGGAAAAGGAAACCTATATTCAGAAAGCTTCACTTAAGTGATGAAATCCAAACAGTCTTACCCACATGGGGACTCCACTGAGATGCTGAGATTCTGGACTTTGAGCTCAGACAACCATGAGCTGAGGCTTCAGCTGACTAGGAAAGGGCATGTGTTTTGATGTGATGTGAATATGAATTATGAATCTCAGGAAGACTTGGTGGTTTCACAGATGAACTCATCAATTATTTGATATTCTTCTCTTCAAGTGGCAGAACTTAGGTCTCCTTCTCTTGGGTGTGGTCTTACCCTGCTCGTTGTAATACTTTTGTTTGTTTGTTTTGTTTTGAAACAGGGCCAAAATCTGTGGTAGCACCAGCTGTCCTGGACTTCGGCATGTAGACCATACCAGGCTGCCCTGGATCACAAATTAATCTACTTGTCTCTGCCTCCCAAGTGCGGAGTGCTGAGATTAAAGGAATGTACCACCAGGCCCCATAGTAACATGCTTTTAATAAGACACAGCAAGGATAATCATTGTTACTTCTGAAATTAGGACTAAAGGCCTCTAAGGAGGCTTATGTTGGGTACCTGTTTTTGTTCTGTCATTCCTGCTTCACAGAGCATTCATTTTCAAGGAAGCCAACTGCATTTCAACACCACAGGGCAAGGAATAATGACTTCAGCTGGCAGGAGACCACAGCCTTCCAGCAGCCACATGGGTGAGCTTGGAAGCAGATACTTTACCCTCAGTGCAGCCTCCAGGTGAAAAGCTGCGGTTGATGTCTGCATGGAATCTCATGAGTCTTGAGCTAGAATCACCCAGCTATACTGCTCCATATCCTGATCCTCAAGAAATCCAGAAAACAATGATCACTTGTAGCATTATGCTGCCAAACATTTGGTATACATTTTTGTGCATCAAAAACAACAAATATAGGGGAACACAATAAAAATTCCTCAATAGCTAAACTCATTTTCCTAATTCTATAGAAAAGAAGTATGAAGTATCAAAATATTAAAAGCATTTTATAAAACCTTAGACCTAATAAATGGCAGAATAGATTGGAATTCTGTATATCTGCATATCTCAGGAGGAGAGTGAGCTTTGTACAAGTCAAAATGTAACGTAGCTGCAATGTTTTATAAAAATAATGTTTGGGCTGACATAGGAAGTTCAATAATGACATACAGGATGACCATCTGCTTCAGGGGTAGCAGAGGTGGTGGGCAGTGGAGGAATGTGCAAAGATGCTTAAATCTATATACCACAGGGGCCAGGACAGCTGGTAAAGGAGAGGCCAGCCACTGCTTCTCCAGACCAGCTCTCCCAATTATGTTAATTGTAACAGACCTTGGCTTCCTGGCAAGGCAGAGCTAGTGAGGCATTTGACACGCTGTAGAATTTAAGTTCAAAAGTAAAATTGTTTAATGAATGCACATCCTACTCCTTATTCATTATGCAAAGTCGGGTTGTAGAGTTTTTCAATATGTACTCTAATTCCCTTTAAGAAACGTGATCCCACATTCTTCATATTAGTGCAGGGGAAAAAAAAAAGATATTTTGCTAGAAGAGGCTTTGGGGTCACTTAGAAATTCTCTGCCTTTTTTTTTTTAAAAAAAAAAGAAAATATAATCCCTTTTTCTCTGCCATTGTGTTTTATTATGTTGAAGGTTGATGGCTATAAAACACAGCACCTCCTCTTCAACTTTTCCATATAACTTGATTAGACAGGAATAATCTCTTATGCTTTCATGCACAAATTTAGGAGTGACCCAGAACAAACGAGTTTCCTTCATCACCATAGCAACCAGGACTATGGAAAAATGCCACTTACTAGGCTATGCAAGTCAGAATTCATTCCTTTGATGTTAATTAACAAATTGCTTTCAGAAAAATCAATGAGTTCCCCTGGTCCCCTCTAAGTGTTTGTGATATGTTTTTTAGTTCTTTCAAAAGTGCTGTGTTGGAAGAATAGATGGAAGAAACTGAATACAGTTGAGCGCTATCTTTTCATGGTAAAACAGAAGTGATGGGGAAAGGACGCAGGGTCGAGTATGTTCAGATCCCTCAGGTGGGAGGTGCAAACCTAATGCGTGCTTTTATACTAGGCAAATTACTTTTAGAAAATGGTGCCTGCGTCCTTTTTAATAACAATATCTTGCAATATTTTTAATTGAATTTTTGTGAATTTCATACAGTGTATTTTGCTATTTTGATTGTATTTAGATCCCCTCCCCTATCTGCACCCCCACTCAGCCCAACCCACGTACACACACACACACACACACACACACACACACACACACACAAAGGTCTACAGAGTCAAATTTGTGTCCCCAAATGCCCTTTGTTGTGGTTTATCCATATTGGAGCCTGGTCAAGCTACCAAGAGTCTCACTCTCAAACTAGACTGTCTCTCCATCCCACCCAGCACTCATCTGTTGCCAATACTTCCTCAGACAGAGTTAGGGCCTCTTTCTTCCCCTCATGTATGCTTGGATTTTGTTTTGTTTGAGGCTACATGGGACTTATTCATGCTGGCACCACTGCTGTGAGTTTATACGACTAACTAACCAGCTGTTTGGAAAACTCCATTTCCTAGTAGTTATCCATTACCTCTGGCTCTTAGAATATTTCTGCTCCTTCTTCTGCAAAGATCCCTGAGCCTTGGAAGGTAGAAGTTTGATATAGGTGTACTATTCAGGGATAGGCAGTCTGCAGGCTCCTATTCTCTGCATGTTGGCCAGTTGTGGTTGTCTGTGTTGTTAATAATCCAAAAGGAAACTTCTCTGCTGAGAGTTGAGAAAGGCATTCATCAGCAGGTCACTAGGAATCAGTTCAATACTGCATCCATTTAGTAGAATAATAGTAGTAGGCTCTCTCCTATCTGGCCTGTGACCTATCTAGCCACAGGTTCCTAGGCCTGATATCAATGTCAGGCATGGACTCCATCCTATGAAGTCGACCTTAAATCCAATTAGAAAGTGTTAGTTGCTCCCATGGTATCAGCGCCACTATTCCACTTGTAGGCATAACTTGCCAAAACTGTCTGCTTCCTTCTTGAGGGAGAGGTTAAGGTGAAAAGAGGTAAACAAAAGGGCTATTATAAAGGAAGATGTATATAGAAACCTGTATTTAGCTATACCTATTGTATTTTAGTGTGTTCCTGAACTGTCAAATTTCACAAGGGCAATTTGTTTGTACACACACACACACACACACACACACACATCTTTTAAAGGTGAATACCTTTTCACTTCCACTGAAGGGATATGATATACTCAGAAAAGCATACATAAGTGAATATACATGGGTTTTTTGCACACTGCTAGATGTTAATAACACATTCTGAATGACAGTGGATTAAACTGTTCTAAACATGCTTTTAGAGAAATCAGATAGAGTTTAGGAAACTAAACAAGTTGGAAAACAGACTCTTAAGATGATACCTCTGAAAACAAGTCAAAATATCCAAGGAAGTTTTGGGAATTTGGCAAAAGAATAAAGAGACCTCCCAGGAAGGGCTTTTTCTTTTCTGTATGTCTTCCTCAGGTTTGCTGCTGTTGTTTTACTATATTGATGTGATAGGATTTAAAATGTCTTTGATGGAAATATATGAAAGACCCAGGCTCTTGTAACAGCCCCTCATACAAGTTTTGTATCTGTCTTTTTACTACATGACAAGTTTTTCATAGGTATGTATCACTGGTCCCCCAAATTCTCTCGATTCTATTCATTGTAATGTGATAGGAGAGAACAATTTGAATCGGTTTACTTTGAATTGGTTTAACTAAGTTATCAATAAAAGGATTAAAACTGACATTTTCAAACACTGAGCCAGAAAAACTCATTATTAAAAATCTATCTGTTTATAAGTAACAAAAATAATTTTTGGATAAAATGATATAAGGTCAGAAAACATGCATAACTGTGGTCAGAATATCTTTTCAGTTCAAGATTAAATCTGAAAAACTTTATCAAATAAAATTTATTAAAAGCAATCATTTTCACATTATTTCTGAGTAGCAGAACCATTTTATTCAAAGACATCAAGCAAGGAAAGCTAATATACAAATGTAATGGAAATATCTGATCTAACTGAAGGACCAGATGAGGCATCTCAAACCCACCAGGTTTTTACTACGGCAGTTTGAAAATCACTGTGCTAGAAGTCAGGCTCTATAGTCCCATCCCTGAGCATTTTGGTCTTCCTCCTCTTGCCAAACAGTTAAGTACTGGTTAGGACATCAAGGCTCTTCCAAAACTGCATCAGGCTATGGTACACTAGACAAGGTAATTAGCCACTTTGCAATTACCTTAGCTTAGTTTCCTTGTCTATAAAATGAGAAAAGAAGATTAGATTATCTCTATATAAAGCAGACATCCTCTCGATGTCCTCAAAGATCTTCCCTCTTAAGTAAACGGAATAAAAGTGAACTCAATTTACCTCTCACACTATAGCAGAAAGGGTATAAATATCTCTTTGACTCTCTTGTTCTCTTTCTTAAATGGTGGATAGTCCTATGTAATCACCAAACGCCAAGAAATTGGCATCCCTGGGTAACAACTCCCCATATCCAGAGTCATGGCAGTGACAGTGTAAGTCTGGAAGTGAGCCTCCTCCAGACAAGCCACGAAATGGAGAAAGCCCTGGTCAGCTGTACATCCTTGTGAGATTGCAAACCATAGGAACTGGCTGGTGTATCCCATGTTTGTGAACCACAGAAACATGATAATGAACTCATTTAGTAACAAAGTTTGGGAAGCAATGTGTTATGTCACCAAAGAATACATAATAAAAACTGTTTAATTCAACTTTTGAGATTCTTTTCACAGGTGTTTGATGTACAGGTAAAATTGTGTGAGTCCAAAGAAAAGCTTGAGCATTTACAAAAGAACTTATCTTGATTTAAGTATTTTATTTGTTTGTGGGGAAATACAGTGTTCATGGTTTCTTTCCATCATCTTGGAATTCAAAATGAACTGTAGGTAATGAACTTGTCTCACAATTACAGATATTCTCCACCCCTTCTAGTTACCTTTAGAGTATTTGTTATAAACAAAATTGACAGTTGATACTGGTGATTCCAGCACTTTCTGTTCTGATGGGCAGCTGACTATATCTTTAAGCAGGAACACATTCATTGGTTTCTGTAAGAATAAGCTTAGGAGCCATTTGAGAATTAAAGTACAACTAGTTAGGCAATGTTTGCCAATGCCACTTATAATCTTAAAGAGAAGCCATCTTCGCTGTGGTACTTAAGCCCATAATTTGAGGGTACTTGCCCTGAAGAATTTAGATCTTTGTGAATTATCAGTCAAAATAAATTCTAAAGCTGTATTTTATTTTGTATAAAATGATCTGATTGTTACAATATCATATTATATTTTGCAGCCTAGTAATTTCTGATTTACTAGATCTCTTTTCTTCAACTCCAATCCCAAGTAGTATAACTTTCTTGGGGAAAAAGACAATCTGTTCTCCATCATCACAAAATAAGATCATAAACATCAAAGAGAAATGTGCAATGAAAATCCTACAGAAAATAATGGGATTATTATGTTTATGCTTCTTAGCAAAATTGCCATTTTGATACCCTGAGTTATACAATGATTAATTTTGGATTGAAATAATATTCTAATGTAGAATGTAATAGACTTTTCCTTCTAGAATTTTTGTCTCATCAAGTACAAACAGAAACCTATTTCCATCATTAGTTTTTCTTTAGATAAAAAGCATACTATGATCTTGTCCTACTGGAATAAAAAATTATTCTACCTGTTCACTCAGAATATTTGGAGAAAAAACCTCACCCCCACCCCCCATAGCTTGATGTGCAACTGAAAGTGTCTGTGCAGAGATATTTTGGAAGCACTGCAGCTGCATCTGATATGTAAGTACAGAGAACGTACAGATAGTTGTGTGGCCTCTGGCTGATAGACCCGTTCTTTCGAAAAGCAGACGGGTGGAAGAGAGTTATAAGGAGTCTTGACATTGTACTATGGAGTCAGGCAAAACTGAAATTTAAAATTAGCATGTGCTTATCTGACAATCAACCAAGCTAACCTAGCACCTAACTTTGATTAGAGATTATATGGTAGGATTGGTAGACTCAAGATGAATTGTGTATGTGAGTGTCCTCACAAATGAAAGCACACATGAATTTTCTTCCTGTCATACATTATGAAGGCCTAATATTTCTGAAGCTGAAAAATATATCAAATATACTACCCAGCACAGTTTCTTCACTACGGTAATCTATTTCCTTGTAAGAGGAAGCATTCAAGTTTCCAAGAGTAGATACTTAATGAAACAACCCGTCTTAATTCCACATAGGAGAAAGGATTTAGAAGATTACCACTTAATTCTCCTTACTTTGTTTGGGAGGGGGCTTTGAAACATAATTCTTAACCAGTAAGCTTCTAAAATAGTTATTTACAAATCATTTATCTCACTCACTTGTGAAACCAAACATTAAAATGTGCCCTAAAGAGCAGCTCCCAGCACCAGTGATACTATGTTAATCACCTGGGAAGGATTTTCAAAATAGAGGTGGGAAACAGAAATATTTTATTTCTAAAAGGTAAACAGGGCATTAGAATATATGCCTGCATATTTTGAAAGAAGAAAGGAAAAGTCCAGGGCCTGAATCTCTTTTTTTCCATCCTGGAAAATACAGCCCTCGCCTGCTGCTTCTTCAGAAGCCATTGACTGTTTCTTTACTTTGTCACGTCTTCATCTCATACCACCTTCTTCTTCATCCTCATCTCCTGAAGATTACAGGGTTTGCCTGGTAGACGCTCTAATCTATGGACTGGAGAGATCTGAAAGGCGGTGCTCTAGGCTCTCAGAGTCCTTGATGCCAGGGGACTGAGACTTGGCTGTATTTCTCTCCCACTGAAATTTCCTTTCCTTTCCACTGGTACCTCAAACGAGACTTGTAAGAAGTTTCTGGGGAATGGAAGCTGTTTACCAAGCTTATCAATGATCTCACAGTTATTTACATCAATTTACTTTCTCTGAGTGCAGCTAGGTTAGACAAGGGGCCTGAAAAACAAACTTGTGACTATCTTTCTGCCAATATGCTTGCTGAGAGTCAGTTGTTTGCTTATGCGTGTTCATGACAGTTTTTATAGAGACCTACATTTTCAAAGATGCCTGTATAACCACAACCTTCACAGGTAGAGATCCTGCCTCCCTCTCAGACAGAGAGCAGGTCTGTTTCCTGACCAGGACGATGAATACAATATCTCCCTTAAGACAAAGGTTGGGAAGGGTCAACCTCTTGTAAAATGAAGGAAGGGTTTCCTAGGCTTCTGATTCCTCCACCACAGGTGACCAACTGTGTGGGCACACTGCCCAGGCCACTCCATGTCACTCCTATGGGACTCTGGAACCAAGAAAAACCAATGGAAAGTGAATCAAACGGATTATGGCGAGCCTAAGATAATGAAGTAATTTTTCCTCAGCCAGGAGTTCTGTGTGCCAGTGTCCACCAAATAGTGACAGGCTACTGCATTCATATTGTGGGGTAACTTTCAAGTTCACCAGACACTATGTCATGAGTCTCAGTTCTACCAGTTACAGATGATAGGGCTTAGTATAGCACACACCAGTTAGGTGTTTACTGACAGTGGAACTTATGATGTACATCACTTACTTGCCCTGGGAAATGGTCACTAATAGTAGCAACAAACAATAGCAATAACAGTAATATATACAAATATATCAATAACAGCAATAGCTGATATTAGTTAATAGCTTTCTAGATGCCATGAGAACTGCCTATATGACTTCACTCCTTCCTTCCCAACTGCCATGAAAAAGAGGGAATCAATTGGTATCACAATTTTACCTTTCAGTATTGTTGTAAAGATCAAAATAAAATCATTGACAGCATAACATATGGGAGCTGTAAACATATGTATAAAAGGAGATCTGTTTCCCTCTTACTCACCTGGACCGCATCCTTACCTGAGCTGTGCTGTTTGTCTGAGTTCTTCCTTACTTCCTCTTCTGCTGTCTCTTCATCCTTCATGATTCAGCTCAAAATTATTTTAAAGGGAACAGACTTTTCCCTCTAAACATGTTTGCTTCTTGAGCTAAAATATGGTTTCTTTGAGCTTCTTGCTTAGGGAAAAGGGCTTACCTTGTTTTCCGTTTTTTTTTTCTTCTTACTTTTCTTTCCACTATTATGGATTGAACCTAGAACCTTGCACTATATAGCCACAACCACTGTTTTAAAAATCTATCTATTTTTTAGTATTTATTCATTTTTAATTTTAAGGCAAGGTCTGACTAACTTGCCAAAGTGGGCCTTGACCTAATTCTGTATTGTAGACAGTCCCGGCAATTGTGATCTTCCTGAGTCAGCCTCCTTACTAGCTAGGATTATAGGTGTGTACCACCAGACCAGACCAGGTAAGTCAGTCTCTTCTAACTCTGCGTCTCAGGAATACTCACGAGAAGCAGGTGACCTGTCTTTTGCGGTGGGAGGCAGAGTGTGCCTGTGCATTCCTGTCTTCTCTGAGCACCTCTCTGGTACTGAGCATCTACAGGCACACACCTATAACTTCTCTGAGCCTTTGAGGTGAGTTCAACTCCGCAGGGAAGTTGACAGTATTCTGTCTCCTCTAACACATAGACAGTGAGTCCCTCTCTTCATTTGGAAAGGCTAGTGAGAAATGCAGGTCTGATTATGTAGGAAACATGGGATCCTGCCCCAGCTCTGTTTTCTAAGTCAGTATGCTGATAATTTCACCACATGCATACCTATACTGACTTCTCAGTGGGACTGGAAGTCAAAGAGGAGAAGTGAACATCTGGAAAAAAATTGCCCCACCTCCTTCTAGCTCTCTCAGTTGTCTTAGCAGGGTCTTAGGGCATTCATTCACCTGGTTATCTACCTATTTTCTTGCACAACTAAGTCAGGGTAGAGTTGGCAGATGCTGGATCCTCAGTATCTAGATATCTGTGATACACCATACTATGAATTAAGCACATTGCAGGTACTCAGACAATAAATTAACATGAGTAACTTTCTGAATTTACCTCAGCATATCATAGCTGTAATCCCAGCAACATGAGGGTGCCTAGCCTATTTTAGGTTATGCTACAAGGTCTGCAAAAGAAATCAGGGCATGTTGCACCAGGAAGAATTGTTTTTCTATGTTCCTCTGGGACAAAAGGCAAGTAATTAGTATGAGATTATTGAGCATTAGTTACTGGCTTCCAAGTCATGCCAGAGAATCTAAGACATGAAAGTCACTTCTCACTAGTGGTGTCATTTTAGGATACTAAAAGATTGTTTAATGATAAAAAACAAACAAACAAAAATTCAGATGGCAGAACTGCCTCCCTAAGAGCAGTTACCGACAACACGGTGGACAGGTGCACCTCAAATGCTCCTAATACTTTATGTCGATAAATATTCTGCCCTTCAGGCTTTTTCCTTCAAGGTTGGTGTTATGCCCTGGAATGTGACACTGGAAATATACATGTAAATTCAGGGAATACCACCAAGCTTTGGGCCCTGAGTCTGGAGACTCAACTCTACAGTCTAAAGGTGATTTGACTATGGTTTCCACATTTTCTTTTAAAACAAAAGTGTTAATTTTGAGCTACTGTGTGCTTGATTTTGTCATATGCTGGGTATTTTATGAATAACATTTCATTTGATCCTCATAACTACCCAGTAAGGTGGCTGGATCACCAATTTATAGATAGAGGAATAGAGTTTGGGTAGCCTATCTAAGTGAAGTTAGTCAGTAGAGGGTCCAGGATTTGAATTCTTTAGTCTCTCAACCCTGAGGCTATGTGCCATCCTCCTTCTTCCTGAATGATATATTTAAAAAAATATTTAATTTTATATAAGCGTTTTTCCTGCATGTATGTAAGTGCACCACATACATGCAATGCCTGCAGAAGTCAGAAGAGGGTGTTAGATTCCTGGAACTGGAGGTACTACAGAGAGCTCTTAGCCACCATGTGGGTGCCAGGAACCGAGAGAAGTCAGAGTTCTTAACTGCTGAATCATCTCTCCAGGCCCTTGGCTAATGCCTTAAGAATGACCTTTCTGCCGCTTATGCTCATGAATTGGTAGAATTAATATTCTGGAAATGACAATCCTACCAAAAAGCAATTTATAGCTTCAGTGCAATCACAATCAAAATCCCCATGATATTCTTGACAGAAATAGAGAAAAAAAAATCCTAAAAGTCATATGGAAGCACAAAAGACCCCAGATAGCCAAAGCAATCCTGAGCAAAAGGAATAATGCTGGAGGGATTGCCATGCCAGATTTTAAACTATATTACAAAGTGATAATAGTAAAAACAGCACAGTACTGCACAAAACATATGTAGGTCAATGGAACAAAATAGAAGACCCAAACATAATTAAAGCCCATAATTTCAACCATCTGCTATCTGACAAAGATGCCAAAAACACACACTGGAGGAAACACAGCATCTTCAACAGATGATGCAGGGAAAACTGGATCTCCACAGTTAGAAGAATAAATTTAGATCCATATCTATCATCCTGCCTAAAAGTCAACTCCAAATGGATCAAAAACCTCAGTGTGAAACCTGAAGCTCTGAAACTGTTAGAAAAAAACATAGGCAGCACCTAACAGATACAGATTTAGGTTGAGACTTTCTAAATCAGACTCCATTTGTTGAGGAATGAAGCCCAGCAATTGACAAATGGACTTCATTAAACCAAAAATCATCTGTACAGCAAAAGAAACAATCAATCAAGTGAAGCAGGAACCCACAGAGTGAAGGAGAATCTTTGCCAGCTATGCGTTTGATGGAGAACTGATATACAAAGACTCACAAAAATAAGAATCAAGAAAATAAATGACCCAATTAAACATTCAACTATAGATATGAACAGAGAGTCCTCAAAAGAAGAACTATAACTGGAAAAGAAATATCTTAAAATATGTTCAACATCCTTAGCAATTAGGAAGATGCAAATTAAAACTGCTTTAAGATTTCATCTCACCCATTAGAATGGCTAAGATCAACAGAAACAACTGAGAACACACAGTGGCAAGGGTGCTGGGAAAGAAGAATGCTAGTTCACTGCTGCTAGGACAGCAGTCTGGTGCAGTCACTGTGGAAATTGGTGTAGGGAATTCTCAAAACAATAAAAGTAGATCTACCATACGACTCAACTATGTCGCTCCTTGGCATATGCTCAAAGGACTAGGTATCCTAGTACAGAGATACTCACTTAGCCATATTTATTGCTGCTATTTTCACAAAAGCTAGGAAGTGGAAAAGCCTGATGGTCTCTCAACTTACGAATGGATTTAAAAAAAAAGCGGTACATATACACAATGGAGTTCTATACAGCTGTAAAGAAAAATGAAATCATGAAATTAGCAGTTAAATGGATGTAAAGAAAAATGAAATCATGAAATTAGCAGTTAAATGGATTTACTCAAACATTATATTGAGTAAAGTAACCCAGATCCAGAAAAACGAATGCCCTGCCCATGCCCGCTTTTATTTGTGGATCCCAGCTCTGAATCTTTAGGTATTAGTGTATAAACTGAAGTAACTAGAGAAGCCAGGAAACTCAAAAGGGACCATGGGGTGAAAGGGAAAGAAGGAGCTCTAGAGGTGGAAAGAGTAGGAGAAAGGTGTTATCAAGAGGGAATGGGAAAAATGAGGAGGGAGGGAAGGAGGGAGGGAAGGAAGTAATGAGTAAAGAAGAAAAGAGTGAGAAATAAAGATGTCTGAAAAAGTATATGTTAAAGTGTTATTTTATAATTCTATCATCCATCCATCTGTCTGTCTGTCTGTCTATCACCCATCTATCTATCTGTCTGTTTGTCTATCTGTCTATCTGTCTGTCTCTCTGTCTATCTATCATCTATCTATCATCTATCATCTATCTATCATCAATCATCTATCATCTATCTATCATCTATCTGTCTATCTATCTATCATCTATCTGTCTGTCTATCTATCTATCTATCAGCTATCATCAATCATCTATCATCTTTCTATCATCTATCTATCTATCTATCTATCTATCATCTATCTATCTATCTATCATCAGTCATCTATCTATCATCTATCTATCTATCATCAGTCATTTATCTATCATCTATCATCATCTATCATCTATAGCTTAGCCTAAATGTATGCACATGCATGTATCTGAAGGCTATCTAACAAAAATCCCAGAACCAGGCAAGGGAAACCTCTATTTGAGTTATTATAGACTATTGCCTCCCTGAACTTAAAGGTAAGACCTCATTGTTAAAGATACCACATACTTTGGACACAGGCCTTGTAGAAATGGAGCAGGAACTGACCTGGAAGCCTCCTTCCAGCTCTCATAGTATCTGAAGAACTATGTACACTGCCAAGGGAAAAAAGTAATTAACAGTCCTACCCAGCTGTAAAGCCTATGAATTGCAACAGTGACTGGACCAACAAAATAGCTCTGTTGGTGTAATAGCGCCGCTTTTGTCTTGACGGTAACCAAGAACTGTCAATTTGAACTAAAGTCTACTTGGTAAGAGGGAACATGCCTGGTACCGTTAAAATAGTCAAATGCCCGTGGGTGGAAAGATCATAGGCCCTAGGAGAAGAGCCCACTACTGACACTTTCCTAAACCAATGAAATTTCTTACTGTATTCTAAACCAATGAAATTTCTGAACCAATGAAATTTCCTAAACCAATGAAATTTCTTACTGTATTCTAAATACTTAACCTTGCTTTCACAGATAAGTGTAGCTCTCATGGTTCATCAAAAAGCTGCTTTTTAGAACAGATGGAAAATATTACGAGTCCCACAGCTGCTCAAAATACAGAGCATAAGTGACCATGGAGAACCTAGCTCTAGCTGATACATCTACAATGCAAACTTTATGCCTATGGCTCAGGGGAGCATTGCAAAAGAAGGGGCAGAAAGCTTGTGAGGGCCTGGATGCCCGCTGCTAGATACGGTGTTCTAGACATGATAGGGAGGCTGCACCCATGAAATCTCAACAATATGGTTGTCTAAACAAGACCACATAAGGACAATGATTGATGTGCCAATGTGGATGGGAGAAATTTCACAAAATCCCACTTCTAGATGGAGGGCTTTGGGCAATCAATAGTGGCTGGTGGGGGAAAAACTAGTTTTCTCCTCCGACCAGGTCCTTGACAGGTTATCTAATCCCAAGCAGTCAGCCATAATATATAATTGTATGTAGATGTAACAATAATAATCAAAGAAGAGGCCATGAAACTGAGAGAGTGGGGTGGGGTGGGGTGGCAGGGAACACGAGAAGAGCTGGAGCGGGGAGAGGGGGTGGAAATGACATGAATTCAGTACTAGTGTATGATGTATGAAATTCAAATAAAGGTGTGGCCTTTCCTTTGTATACCTTTTCAGAATTCCTCACCGGGAAATATCTTGAATTAACTAGTCCAGAGACCATTTCCAAACTTCAAGTAACATCACTGCCTTGAACTACATGCCTTTCTCTATTCGGATTTTGAATGCCCCTGCAGTGATGTGCCATGTGTTAAATACCTGATCTCTAGCTTCTTGCTACTGGAAGGTGATGGGTCTTTAAGAGATGGAGTGCATTGGTTACTTTTCTCATTATGGTGTTAGAATGCCTCACTGAGATATTTTAAGGAGGGGGAGATTTATTTTGGCTCATGGTTTCAGAGGGTCTCAACCTATCATAGCGGGGAACACATGCCAGCATTCATGGTGGTAGGAACAGTAGTAGAGGCTTGTTGACATGATGGCAGATAGGAAGCAAAGGAACCAGGCCAGAGCCAAGGGTGGGGTAAGCAGCTCCTAATGACCCACTTCCACCAACCAGGTCCCACCTCTTATGTGTCCTCAAATTTGCTATACAAGCTGGGGTCTGAGTGTTCAGAACATGAGTCTGTGAGGGACATTTCAAATTCAAATCATAACATGGAAGGTCTTAGGACACTGGAATGTCTCCTCCAAGAGGATTGTGGGAAGCAGGGCTTTTCCCCTATCCTCTGTCTTTGCTCCTTCCTGTCCACAGGCTCAAAGGCAATAGGGCCAACTAACCATGGATTCAAATCTCTGAAACCAAAATAAAACAGTCCTCATTATAAACTGATTGACCTCAGATATTTTGTCAGAGCAATCAATGGAAAGTGAATAAAACAGTCTGTAGAAGAGAGATGTCATAAGACAGTATTCTGTTATGTACCTTCTATAACCCCGTGTCTCTTGGACTGATTTGCTTGAACAAGTGGCTTCAGGATCCTGGAGCTGTTCCAGATGATAAAGTGAGAATAGTAACCATATCACCCATGTGAATTTTCTCTTATTAAGGAAAGAATTTGGAAAAATTATTGAACCCTCCTGTGTTGTCAACATCAAGTTATACTGGATTTTAATGAAGAATTCTTCTATAATCCTAGCTGTTGTATACAAACTTCACTATGAATATTTGTGTTTCCACAATATTTCCTCTGGTAGTAACTGAAGGTTGTAAACAGATGCTAAAGGCTGTAAGGAAATGTGTTAACTAAAATTCATCCCTCTGGGGACTGGAGACATGGCTCAGTGCTTAAGAGCATTTGCTGCTCTTGCAGAGAACCCAGGTTCTAATCCCAGCACCACCTGGGGTGGCTCACAACTGCTTATAACTCCAGTTTCAGGGAATTTGATCCCCTCTTCTGACTTCTGTCAGCAACTGCAAACATGTGGTGCATATACATACACTCAGGCTCACACACATACACATAAAAAAAAATCTTTAAAAAGATGTTCTTTTTTCTTGAACCCTCTATGGAAGTCCAGAGGTACTGGAACAGCCTAGCCAGTGACGTCCCTGACAGGAATGCTAGATTATCACTCTGGATTCTAGAAATTGTAACTTAACACTAGCACTGAAATTTAGATAGCAACCAGCTGCCGACCTTGTCACTGGCTGATGCTGATGGGTAGAAGAGATCTCTAGAAGGAAAGAAAAATAAAATCTTTCTTTTATGTAGCCTTGGAGAAAAAAAAAAAATCATGACACATGGAGAAGAAGACTTGTTATTCCACCAGATTCCTTCACACCTGCATGCACATAACACATCATTTTAAAAATACACGAACAACATTTGAAATTGAATTCATTTTAACTTGTAAAAAAAAAAATACCAAGAAAACTGCTAGTTAACAGCGGCCAAAGAGGACAACTCTTCCGTACAAGGAACAATTTCTGGAGTTCTGTAAGGAGCTAATTTTGCTCCTCTTTTATTTATATTGCAGATATTTTACAAGTTCCATAAGACTCCATCCCACACAAGACAGTGAATCTAAGCGTTGGAGAAGACTGAGTTTCATAAGCATTTCACAGTTACCGAAACACCTGTGCTAAATAGTTTTCTGTGTATCAGCTGTGAAAACTCACTGTTCTATAGGCCTCCACATTTCTCATTTAGCCCCATGGTAGGGGATTCTGGGGGCCGTACAATGGGTTATTGTTAAAAGCTTGGAAGGATAATGGCTCAGGAACTTCATAATGGATTTTTTTTTAATGTACCAGCAAATTTCACCCACATTCCTCATAGACACTGACTTCTACCTCTTCTCAGAGCTGTGTTATTTGGAAATTAATTAAGCAGAAACTAGATGGGCACAAATACCATAACATTCTGAAGCTTAATTAGCAAATGCTTTTTAACTTCACAACAGGTCTTAGCCTTGTTGGTTACTTTGTTTCTGAAAAGAGGAGAAAGCCAAGCGTTTTATTCTTTGCTTCTTTTCAGAGACAAAACAAGCTTGGAAATTTAAAAATAGATCAAGGGATGCTGAGAAGGTAGATCCTTAGCAACCCCAGCTACACTGCTGGTCGCCTAACATGAGTGCTGTACAGTCTGCCAGGTGTGTCTACAAGCCACACCCCCACATAGCAGAGGAGAGGAACAGCACTCAGGTGTCAGAGCCTCAGGCTGCTGCCCAAGCCCCTTATTCTAATCACCTGGAGGCCAGTGACTGTGCGCAGAAGTTTCTCCCTAGCAGGGCCCACTGAGCTGTCAGCTCGTCTGTGGTGGGAGCGGAGAGGGAAGACTCTTTGGTCATCAAAGACAGCGAGGAGAGAAATTATTTCCAAAACATGTGTTGTCTAATAGTCAAAAATTGTGGTCCTGCCTTTTCTTTATTAAATAACAAAGGAGAAAATGAAAAGACGGAATGTTTATTGATAGTCTTTGTGCCTGGAGCTTGTTTTTGAGGCTCTGATGTGCAGAAAAGAAAAAAAAAATCCTGCATGTCATACAGCTGCCGAGTACAGGCACCCCGGTGTGCACTGTGAAAATATCATAGAAAAATATGACATCAAATTGTCTGCCTACAATGATACCATTTCTTATTAAAATAAAAAGAAGAAAGGTATAGAGACTAACAAAGCCTTTCATTTTCCCACTCAGTCTTCAAACAAGAACAGCTACCTGGATGTTCAAGATGTTAAAACATGGCCTCATGTCACAGTGAAATAATTAAGAATTAGATGCCTGCCCAGGAACCAAATACACCCTTGACCCTCCATCCCGTTTCTTATTTGGAAGGGGGCTGCTTTTCCAGAGCGCCATTTGAAGGAAGGTGCCAAGAAAATTACCTTCACAGAAATTGTTTTTTACTCCCTGTTTGTCCCTGCCTTCCTCCCCCTCCCCCTTTCCGGTCTTCTGAGCTAGCAGAGGCATCTTTTCTGTTTGGCTTTTCTTAGCTCGTGAAAAGTGCAGCAATGCAAACATAGAAGAGGGCATGCAGTGAACTTTAAAGTTTCTATTACTCAGCTTGGAGGATGTCTTTTTTTTTCCTGGAATGTGTGAGTGTACCCACTGTCCTCATTGCTTCCCACTTAGAAGTCAATGCCCCAAGTTACCTGTCTAAAACTCCCGAGGTTCTCTCTATAGTTTCTTTGCCCATGCATCCATCTATAAACAACATGCTAAAAATTTTCAAATATATAAATAATATCCTTTATGCGTCCACACTTTTACAAGTGGTGTTTTGTATACCTTACCTTTCTTAATTTCATAGTGTACTTATTTATTTTTTAAGATTTACTTATTTATATTTTATTTATATGTATGTGTTTATGTGAGTTTATGAGCCTGTGGAAAGCAGAGATCACTAGATCTTCAAAACAGGAGTTATAGGTGGTTGTAAGCATCATATTAGTATACTGTTAGTACACACTAAGACATTTGTTTCAACTTCATATACATTCTCCTTGAAGAAATAAAACACAGTTCCACTATACATTCTTAAAAAAAGTCCCAGTTTCTATGTTTGTTATAATTATAGGCAGTGGTGGTATTATTCTTATTAATACCTATTTATGTATTTACCCATCTCTCTATCTCTCTATCCATTCATCCATTCATCCACTCATCCATCCATCCAGTCATCCGTCCATGTTCTAAACTGCTTAAGACAAATATATACAACAAGTATGTTATTAGCTCCCCATGTATTTGATAACAACTTATAAGGAAGCTGTCTTTCAAAGTATTAAAATGCACTATGTTATCTTCCTTTTTTTGTTCTAGGAATTGAGGGTCTCATTCATGAGAGGCCTCAGACAGGGATGTCTCTCACTGAACTACATCCCCACCCTACACCATGCTCTGTATGTTTTGCCTTGAAGTTCCACCTTCTATTGATGTCCATGGACAGAAAACTCCTCCTACCTTCCTAAAGTGAAAGGGGGAATTTGATGAGCATGAAGTCAATGAATGCTTATTTAAATGCACCTTAAAGCACTTAACACTGTATTAACTAATTCACATGAATTTTGTTTGGGAGCACACGGGATGGAACCAAGTTTTTTTAGGCATGCTAGGAAAATGCTGCATCACAAAGATATAACTGCAGTCCCTCACAGGGATATTTTTCAGCACAAAAATAGAAATTTTAAGGGTTAAGAAAAAGATGAAATATCATTTTTAAAATTTAACTCATTGAGAGAGGACAGTAGGAAACAGGTGTTACTAAGGGGACAATGGATAAAATTGGGGGATTTAAATGGGAGGGGTAGAGAGAGGGTTATACAAGGAACTATGAGGGTAAGTGGGAAGAAAGAACTCAAGAGGGGGGGACCATATGAGACAGGTATTCTCAAGGGAGAAATGGGGGAAATGGGGTTACTTTAACTGGGGAGGGAATAAGGAGGACTAGACAAGAGAGAGAGATAAATAATGCCTAGCTGGTGTATGTATAAAACCAAAGGGAATCATATCAGTTCAGTAGCTGCTGAAAAATTACACATACAATATCTCTACATGAGTCCATGTATATAGCTGAAGGCTACATAACAAGAAACAGTGCCAGACAAGAAAAACACCCCTCAAGTTGTTGGCCAGGGTAGTGCAAGAGACTCCCAAAATCACACAGGCTATTGCCATACCCCTTGATTTCTTCTCAAAACTTGAAGGTGAGACCCTATTGCTGAAGACAAGACATACTTCAGACATAGGACTTGGACACATACTTCATATTTGGAGCAACAGAGCTGGAACTGGCCTGGAAGTCACTTACCTGAAGGCTAGCTCTGATAGTTTTGGAGAACACTATGCAAGATGCTAAGGGAGCACATCCATTGGGGTTCAAACTCAGCTTTAAGGCCTGATAACCACAACAATGGCCAGCACAGCAAACTATATTGGGGCAGTAGAGGCACTTTTATCTTAGGGACAATCAGCAGACACCTAATTAGCCCTAAAGTCCACTCAATGGGAGGAACTCATGTGTGGTACTGTAAGCATAGTCAAATATACAAGGCTGGAGAGGTCACAGCTCTTAGCGAAGACCCCAAGGCTGTCACATCCCTAGACAAATGCAATTTCTTACTATGTGCTAAATATGGATCCTTATATTTACCGACAAGTATCCCAGTCACGACTCATCAAAGAAACTTCTTTTGCAACACACAGAGACTATTACAGAATTCCACAACTGGTCATACACAGAAAACAAGTGTCTGTGAGATGCCCAAGCCTAAGTGACACATCTACAGTAGAACTTCTACGCCTAAGCCTCACCCATCACTGCAGAATAAGTGATAGAGCGAAAAGTAATGCATCTCTCAACTCTTATCAATGAAGCTCCCTCATGCAACAGAGGGCAATGAACCCAGGGCTCAGGAACTATTGCAGAAAAGATGGTGGAAATACTGTAAGAGCCAGGGAAGGAGATGCATGACTATATGGAAAGAGAGGCTCCTGGGACCTTGCTCATATGAACTTACATCAATGGTGACAGCCTGCACAAGAATCGTGCAAACTCAAGCAGACAAAAACCTACCATAGATTTGTGGAAATGGGCAGCAGGCTCCTTTATTAGCCTAAGAACTATTGGGCAGCTGATTACTATGGGGTGAAGAACTGATCATCTTTAAGGGAGTGACTAGTTAGGCTGACTAGATTCCAGTGGATGAACATGCACTGAGGGACATCAGGGGACACTAATTTGATTGGTAGGCCTTACCACAAATAATAGAATGCATGAAATGAAATGGAGGCCTACGGAGGGTGCCAATGGGGAATGGGGTATTAAGAGGATTAAGATGTTGTACATGAAATACACAAAAATTCACTAAAAATACATTATAAAAAAACCCCTAGGGTTTTTCTATATGGTCCAGCTGATCTTGAACATAAAAATGATCCTTCTTATTCTGTCTCCTGAGTACTGGGGTAGCAAGCATGTATCACTAATCACTGCTTAAACTTGGCCAAGCCAGCCCACCCATCTACCTATCTACCTATCTGCCTGCCTTCCTACCTCCCTCCTTCACTTCCTCTTTCCCTCTTTTATTCTTCTTTCTTCATAATATAAATCCAAAGGAGTTATAAGTTCATATTAACCTCCATTAAAAAGCCCAAGAATTAAAAAAATAATTCATTGATTTTGTAAAACATCTTTTCTGAAACATAACACATATTACCATTTATTTTGAAGAAAAGTAGTATTATTTGACAAAAAAGCTTTGAGCACTGATTAGACACTTTGGAATGCAGTCAAATTTGGTGACTCATGCCTGATGATAATCACAGGTACTTGGGGAGGTTAAGGCAAGATGATCCAAGTTCAAGGTCTACCTGAACTACACAGTGAGTTCAAGGCTTGCATAGCCAACCTAAGGAGACTCTATCTCAAAAATAAAAATAACTTAAAAAGCAGGACTTGGGAACTAGCTCCATGGTAAAGCACTTGCTCAGCATTCACTAGACCTTAGATTTAATTTTTAGAACTACAAAATAAACAATAAATAAAATTCAAATGAATTAATGCATCTTAAGTTTCAGAATGAAGAAATACTTCTAACTGTATGTAACGGAAGCAAAGGCACGTATTTATTCAATTATTCTGTACGCTATTTTGTTCTGTATTTTGGAGTCTGGAACTATAAAAACATTGTTATTATAATCATCACTGATATATTTTTAGTGAAGGCAAGGTAGCTGAATATTTACTCTGTGTTACAGTGATGCACAGTCTGTTTCCAAGATTAATTTTATAATTTTTTTCTTAAACAGGTGTTCTTAATCATTGTCATTGATAAAAAAGGAAATCTCACAAATCATTGGCTGCGCATACTAAATCATGATATTTATGCTTCAGTCCCATCCACTAATTATGTAAAGGTAGCTTTTGCTTAAGTGCAGTTCATAAATTTCAATCTTCTTAATGTCATTCAGCTATTCTTGTAAACTATTCATAAAGTGTTATAGTTATTATGATTATAAAAGGTTAATTCAAAGCCTAACTTTAAATATCATTAAGAAAACTTTAAAATGGATCAGGGAGTACCATTTCAAAACTTCCAAGTACTTAGACATGCCTTCTTGGCTCTCTTCAGACAACAATCTTTGTTCCCAGTAACAACATTGCCTATGGATGCAAACTTTTCTACATATCTTATTTTAAAACGAGAGAGAGAGAGAGAGCGCGCGCGCGCGAGAGAGAGAGAGAGAGAGAGAGAGAGAAAGAGAGAGAGAGTATTTAAAATACATGCTGCTCTTACAGTGACACTAACAACACCTTTACTTGAAATCGAGTGTTTAAGTATGCTTTTTATGTTTTTTGGTCTTTTGAGACAGGGTCTCCCTGTAGGCCTATAACTCAGACTGGTCTCAATCTCATAGAAATCCACCTGCCTCTGCCTCCCAAGTGCTAGAATTAAAGACATGTACCACCATGGACAACTCTTAAGTATGCTTTTTAAATAAAGGTTTATTTTTATTTTATGTGTATGAGTGTTTTGCCTGTATGTATATAGGTATGTCCACCATATACATCTCTGGGGCTCATGGTGGCCAGAGAAGGGCATTGAATTACCAGAAACTGGAGTTTCAGATAGTTGTGAGCCACAATGTGGCTGTTGGTTACTGAACCAAAGCCCATTGCAAGGGTAGCAACTGCTTTTAACGGCTGAGTGATGTCTCTCTCTCCCTTAATTACACCTTTAAAAATTATGTAACTTCTGGAAAACATGCTCACAGATATCTTTGAATACAGGAACATTTGAAACTTTTTGCCACTAGGAAAATACGCCACTCTCTAGAAATGACAAAAAGTCTTCCAAATCAAAGTTCATTATATTATATAGTATGTCAAGGCTCGCCTACATTTTTATCATCTTGCTTATGTAGCTGTGCTGCTGCTGACGTGTGTAATGTGTACGTTTTAGTTTGCTCCTGGCTGGGCCATAGAATGCACTGCACATCTGACGTCTCTTCTGTAACCTTCACCTTGGTATCTTTTTGCATTCTATCAACAAAGCTATGTCATCAATAATTCTACTTACAAATGGGATTCTTCATGTTTCACTAAAACACAATTTGGATTAGAGAAGCTGTACAATTGTGAAAATATAACTTACTAGGAACATCATTCTTGTGGTTGCTAAAAATTAAAAAAAAGATGTTTTTGAATACACCATTGAATCAAAATCTATCAAATACCCTAAGATGGAACCAGTCATAAAAACCTATAGGCTTATTAAACAACACCACACACACACACACACACACACACACACACACACACGCACACGCACACGTTACATGTTTTATAACATGATGGCTGTTTATTCAAATTTTTCAACAATATTTTCTAGGTAAAATATTACACTATTTACTGACAAAAGTGTTTTATATGTGTTTCTAAACTAGTTTTGTAGTAGCAGAAAAAAATGTGGCTTTTATTTCTTGCTATTAAAAACCACAAAATAGCCTTCTGAAATTAATCATTAAATGCTATAAAATTTTGTAAAGTACTTAAATAAACACCATATATAACATTGTATCCCTGACTTCACTTCAGGTTTGTCTTCAGGGTCTGGGTAGTTTTAAAATGTTTCACTACCCGTGATGCCTTCTTTCTACTAACATTAGTTAATATCTCAAGGCAGAACATATACCCAGAGCAAGATGATCTGAGACAATAGTAAATACACACTATTACATCAGATGGGTTCTTCTTGGTAAATTAAACTTGTGGCACCAGATTTACAGTGAACAAAATCTGATTAGATAATATTTGTTTTTATCCGGTTTTGTGACTTTTAAGGATTTTATTCCAACACTAGAGGTGTTAACTTCAATTGTTCCCTGTACTTGTCTCAATTATAAAAATATTATATTACCAAACTAAAATTTCTTATAGGGGTCTCTGGTTAGCTGTCCATTTTAGATTGTTCTGTTAAATCACAACAATATATTTGGCCAATCCACTGAATACACTTGCATACGTTGTAAGCCATCTCAATGCGGTGTTCGTGTGAGAGGCTGCTGCACTTCTGTGTGGGTTCTCGTTCTTCCTCAAGGACAACTCAGGACACTTCAAATATAAATAGAAGTTAATTCTACTGTGTCTGCTTGAATAAGTGATAAATATAAGTGTAAATTCCAATTTCTTCTATACTTTGGGATACTTGTAACTATCTTTAAGTTTTGATTATATCATTTTCCCAAACTAATTTAGGTCACTCCAACAAGGTTTACACATCCATCAAGGAATTAATCAATGCTTCACTATATGTCTGTCAGAATGGTACTTACTTGGACAATGTTGAAGACTAAAGTAGAAATGGATCAGCTTTCACTGAATTCACCATTCACTGGGTGAAAAGGCAACTATGTTAAACATCAAATATACATCTGTTGCCCAGACCAATACCTTGGAGCATTTCACCTATTTTCTTGTAGTGTTTTCTTAGTTTTAAGTATTACTGTGCAAAGACTGTATGTGTATGTATGCATGTGTATATGTGTGTATGCATGGGTGCCCAGAAACATAAGTAACAAAAGAAAGATTTGACAAACTAAAATACTTTCTGCATAGCAAAGGAAACAATCACTAAAACTAACAGAGAACCCAATGAATGTAAGAAATTATTTGCAAACTACACATTTAATAAGTAGTTAATATTCAGAATTTATAAACAAACAACTTCATGGCAGAATCCCACACATAATCCATTATAAAATTGGACTAATGACTTGCATAGATATTTCTCAAAGAAGGTAAATGGATAACATATATATTAAATGTTTACAATTTATAATCACCAGGGAAATGCAAGTAAAACTGTGTTGAGGCAGCACTCTTTGTTAGAAAAATCATAAGGGGCTGGAGAGATGGCTCAGCAATTAAGAATACTGGTTGTTCTTGCAGAAGACCCGGGTTCAAATCCAAGTACCCACATGGTAGCTAATAACTGCTCATAACTCCAGTTCCAGGGGATCCGATAGCCTCTTCTGTCTCCCGCGGGCATTGTACAACATGGGTACACTTACCTGCACGCAGGCAATACATGCATGCACATAAAATAAAAATAATATTAAAAAATAAAAATTATAATGAAAAGACAGGACACCAACAAAACAATAGAAAAACACTTTGTCAAGGAGACAGAGAAAGGCTATCTCCTACACACTGTGTTGGAAATTCATTTAGGGAAAATAGTATGGACATTCCTCAGAAGACTGAAAATAGAAATACCACAGAACCCTGCAATCTCACCCCTGGTCTATGCCCAAAGGAAATGAAATCATCAAAGCAACACCTATTTTCACTTAGTGTGTTTAGTGAAGCACAATTTTAAATGGTCAGACTATAGAATCAAACTGAGTAACCAATGAAAGATGAAGAGCTAAAAGAAAAGCAATACATGCACAAATTCAAATATTACGCAACCATAGAAAGGATAAAGTCTTGTCATTTGTTGTGAACCAGAAGGACCTTGCAGAACTATGTTAAATGAAGTGAATAAGGAAAAGAGAGAGAAGTGACATGCTACCCTCGTGCACACAGGACTGAAAATGTTGACGGTGGATTAGTAGCTACCAAGGGCTTGAAAAGTTTGGGGAGGTCAGTTAGTCAAAGAGTGAGATATTTCAAGTCGATACAGAAATAACTTGTGCTGACCTGTGGCACGGTCCAGTGAATATAGTTAACAGTAATGCATTGTTTATCTCACAAAGGCTACAAGCTAAGATTTGGCAGTGTTTACCAAGTGATAAAAATGATAAACATTTAAGGTGATAGATATGTTCATTATCTAATGTACAAGTGAATCAAAACATTATACCTTATCTTATAATTAAGTAAAATTATTATGTGTTAATCTCTCCCAAGTAAACATACACACACATTTACAAGCTGTAACTGACACTTGTTATGTTTTGAATATGTCTCAGAACTCAAGTGTTGAAACTTCATGGTCAGTGTGCTTTGACTTACAGAAAAGGCCCGTAAGCAGTTATTAAATCACAGACTTAATCCCTCATGAATAGAATTTCATGTCCTATAAGAGGGCTTGAGAGCGAATCCATTCCTTGTTGGTCTCCTGCTTTCTACCAAGCAAGAATGACTGTATGAGTGTTTCTCTCTCTTCAGAAGAAATGCCTTGTGGCGCTGTCTTGGAAGCAGAGAACTGCCCTCATCAGATGCTGACTCATTAACCCAGAATTGTGAGAAGTATGCTTCCTTCATGCTGTAAATTGCCAATATTTTGTTCTAGCAGCACTACACAGGCAAAAAAAAAAAATAATATAATGAGACATGAAGAAAGATAGGAGAGAAGCTACAATTTAGATGGCATGATTAAAGGAGGCTTATTGGAGGAGGCTCAAAAGATTAGATTGTGTTGGAAGGTGGGAAAGAATCCGACTCCTGCGATGAAGAATTAGAGGTGGACAGATCAGCGGGAGCTGAGAGTTCCTATCAATCTCAGTGAGAAGACCATTTTAGATACAGTAAGGATAAGCATAATGGAGCTTTTAGGAGCCAATGCAGGACCCAAAGAGACAGTGAGAGAGAAAGAGACAGAGAGACAGAGACAGAGAGACAGAGACAGAGAGAGACACAGACACAGACACAGAGACACAGACACAGAGATACAGAGAGACAGACAGAGACAGACAGACAAAGAGATAGACTGAGACTCTTGCAGCTCCATGGAATTCAAAAAGTCAATCAAATGTTTGGAAGCCCTAGAAGACATGACTCAAAAATTCTAAAACCTTTGCAGTAGTTTGGTTGTCGGAAACAAGAAATCTAATGAATGGAAAGTAAAACACAAGCGACGAGAGCCATAGTAGTCTCTTATTTATCTACAACAGCCAGGGTAAGGCACTAGCCTTAGTGTTAGATCTAGTGATATTTAAAACTCAACTCAGACACTTCTACCTAACTGTCTGGAGAAACATGAATCACCTCTTTGACGGCTTAGACATCTACAAAATGTACACAAAAACAGACATGTGGCAACTGTGTGATTAGCATGCTGCAGTACATGTGAAGACTTGATGAGCTTCAGCTCAGCGTTCTCATTTCATTGATAAACACTTTTCATCAAATGGAGCCTGAGGTGATTGCAACTTCTAATAGTATCATTCTTTCAACATTAATAATCCGATTTTGCATGTAAAATAGTGTTTTATACTGAGTCATCCTTCTTCGAAGTAGAATATTTTTATCACAGAACAAAACGTACCAGAGGAAAAACACCCACAGTTACCAATTACAGTTGGTTAAAGGAATCGTTCTTACCTACTAATACATTAACGCGTGGTTAACTGAAATTCTCTTTCATGTAGTGTGCTATATATTATTGACCTTTCCTTGCTCTATGAGTGATGATGCTTCTAGGACAAAAGAGAAGCACTGGATGGATGCTTTAAGATTATACAGGGACATTTACCCACATTGTTTAATTGTAGAAGACAAGGATAGCACTTAACTTACAATTGCTCTGTCTTCCTTGCCAAACAAGCCTGGGATCTACCACCCTTTTGGCTTTCCTAGTTTTCTCTCAGCAGTTCATCAGACAAGAGAGTTGTAACAGTATTTTCAGCCAAAACTTTAGTAAAAGAACACTTACATTGCTGGCTTGAAGGAAGATGAGACTATAAAGAAATGGGAAAGAAAAGCAGGGAGGTACCACAAAAAGCAAACCATCCCACAAGGGAATATATTTACAATTATACTAACTTTTCTGTTTGGGAAAAAATAAGCAGACTGCCAGTAAGCTTTCCACCCAGATACCAACTACCTCAGCTTTAGTTTCAACACAGTAAGAACTCTTCTCTTAAACCTCTTTTAAAATGGATCCTGAACTCCAGAGGTCCATAAGCATTCCACATTTCCTAAGATAGAGCTACTTAAATTTAATTACATACACAGTTGTGTAGACTTCAAGTCGTGTACAATAGGTTCACAGAATGGCTTATTTCAAATTGACATTTTGAACTTCCATCTTGATAAGCAGTCCCTTCTCCTTCCCTTCCCTCCCCTCCCCTTCTCCTTCCCTTCCCTTCCCTTCCCTATCCACTTTCAAGTTTTATTTAAAGGTACCATTTGCCATTTAATTAATAAAATAGAAAAGCACAAATCCTACAATAGGGTTTTCTGCTTGCTTACTTCAGTGACTATGACGTTTCACTGAAGGTGATTTGGGGCTTAGAGAAGTGACAAACTGTTGCCTTCCCTCCCCTCCCCTTCTCCTTCCCTTCCCTTCCCTTCCCTATCCACTTTCAAGTTTTATTTAAAGGTACCATTTGCCATTTAATTAATAAAATAGAAAAGCACAAATCCTACAATAGGGTTTTCTGCTTGCTTACTTCAGTGACTATGACGTTTCACTGAAGGTGATTTGGGGCTTAGAGAAGTGACAAACTGTTGAGAACCCGATTCAGATACTCAGCATAAAATACTCAGACTATGAGTTCCTAAAATTCACTTTAAAATAATTATTTCATTTTACATATTCAAGAAAAATAAAGTCAAATGAATGCCATCAACATTGCAAATTTCAAGAACTGTTTTTTAAGTATTTTAAAAGCTCTCAGTAAGTTTGGCCCCATCATTACAAATACTTAACAATTAAGCAAACTGATTCAACTACCAGGTATGTTGGAATAAGCATGTTCCACCCTGTCTCTCTTGCTGAATACGGCTACAAAACCTGGGAGAAATTCATGCAGCAGCTGTGTGAGAACTCTAACCAATTAATAGTAAAAGCACACTGGGGGAGAGATGACAACTTATGGCACCAATGAACTGAACGTTAAGGACATCACTTTTTTTCCCCATCTGGTTTCAGCCAATCTGATCCCAACGTGATGCAAAATTCAAAGGTAAGCATTTAGGTACGGTAACAGTATATTGTCGTTTTGGTTATAGGAATGGGAACAGGAATGCCTGATACTCAGAGATCAGAGGAGAGTCCACATTTTTCTTCCATATTCTTCCTACTTCTTGCACTTGGCCCCTGAACAGTCCTGTAGCAACAGCAACAGTGACAAAAAGAACAGAGAAGAGACAAAAGTCTGAGAGAGGGACAACTTCCTTTCCTTTGTGAAGATGTGACTTCAAAAGGCTGGTGAGACTATCCCTGCCCCTCATGCCTCTCCCCTTGCAACTTGGCCATGGACAAAATCACAATGACAAAGATGCAAACTCAGTGCAGTTATTACAGCCCCAGCATTCTGCACAGGGATGTGGGAAGAGACTTTTCAGAGAAATGAGAAGTACCAGAGAGATGTTGGAAAAGATTCAGACAGAAACCTCTTTGAAATTCTGGTCTCACCTCTAAGCTCTACATACATGGATGAGATGCCCACATTAAATAAGTGGATAGTTACCACTTCCAGTTTCTGGGTTGGCTACTACATGGCACACAGGTAGAGCACATGTGAACAGCATCATTAAAGGCTTGAACAGTAAAGTGGCTTTGAAGCCACAGCACACAGAGCACACGTTGCAACTTGCAGCTTGAACATAACTTGTTCAGAAAAAGATTTCAATATTCTCAGTTTGATTTATCCAGATTCTAAGTCTATTATTTAGTCCAAAATTAGAAGTCATATAAAGAACCAAGAAAAACTCAAGTTACATGGGAAAAGACAAGAGTTACCAATGCCTAGATGAAAGAAATATCAGAATTACTTGATAAAGAATTACACAACTGAAACAAATGGAAAAAAAATCAAAGGAAAAGATGCCTTAAGGAAGAATTCCCTAGCACAACAAACCAAACCAAACAAATTTAAAAATCACACATTCAATTCAGTCCAGGTGGCACAGGTCTATGATCTCAGCATACCAGGGGCTAAAGCAAAATAATTATGTGTTCCAGGCTGTGTCGGGCAATGTAGCAGCCCTGTCGCTACAAACTCAAAACAAGAAAAAAGAGGAGGATGGGAAGTAGGAGATGGAAGAGGAGGAGAAGATTAATGGAAAAAATACAATAAATGAAATGAAAATTTCACTGGTTGGACTGAACAGCAGACTGCAGATGGCAGACAAATAGTTAAGCTGAATACAGAAATTGGATGGCCAGAAAAACAAAAATAGGTTAAAAAAGAAATGTAGTATGTTGGAAAATAATGAAATTCCTCTTACTATCTCAGAAAGCCTAAATATAAATGGAGCATTAAAAGTATTTTTAGAAAGGTTCCAGATATAATTCAGCGATAGAATGCTTTCCTAGCAAATGCAAGGTCCCAGATTCAGTCCTCAGCTCAGGGCGGGGTTGGGGGAAGGAAAGAAAACAAAGTGTTTTAGAAATAATAGCTGAAACCTCTCCAAGTTTGGTGAAAAACTTAAGTCTACAAATCCAACATCAGTAAATCCCAAACTGGATAAATCCCAAGATATCCAGGGCCTGGAGAGAGAGCTCAGGGGTTAAGAGCCTGTACTTCTGAGTTCAGTTTCCAGCGTCTACATGGGGTGGCTCAGAACTGCCAATAGCTCCAGTTCCAGGGGATTCAATGTTCTCCTCCGGCCTCTGTATTCAGTATGTTCACACAGAGACACAAAAATATATACATAATCATTTTAAGTTTTAAGATTGAGTCAGGGAGGCCATGGAGACCCCACCAGATGGACTTGAACCAGTGTCCACTCTACAAAGAGGAGGGTCAACACAGAGGAACATTTCCTTCATGCTTCCAAGTGAAGCTAGTCCAAGGTCGAGCAGGACCTTTGACTCATCTTCACATAGATGGAACTGGTAAAAGAAAGGAGCCAGGGGCTCCTCCCAGGCCCATGTGACCCCTGAGCAACAGATCTTCAAACGACCTGAAGAGTAAAAATAAATTGATTTATTTGGGCCAACTCTTAAACACCCAACGGGAAAGTATAACCAAAGATTAAAGTGATCAGTATAATTCTTTAAGAATCCATGCGTATAGCTAAAGGCTATATAACAAGAAACAATGCCACATAGGAGATACCTTTGAGTTGTTGGCCAGGGTGGCCCAAGAGACTTTCAGACAGTAACCCAGCATAGAACTGGGGAAGTGAGCAGCAGACCCCAATCTTATCTAAAGCAATGTTGGCCACTGATTACTGCTAGATGAGGAAGAGCTGATCTTCCCAAAGCAAGGGGCTCTAGATAGGCTGACTAATTCAGTGGATGGACAAGCACTGGAGAACGGCTGGGGGCACTGACTACACAGTGGACAGTAACAGGGATGACAGAGTATATGGACTCTGGTGGGGGTGGAGAGGGGGAGACCATGGGAGGATGCCATTTGGGATGTAGGTTATAAAGATGAATAAGAATGTTTGGGATGTTCTATATGACACAAAAAGCATAAAAAAAGAAAAGAAAACCAGGACCAAAAATATTGCAACTAAGCTGCTAAAAAATATCCATAAAGGAAAAAAAATTATGTAAAATATTATGCTACCTAGTGTGATTTGAATGACTGCAAATTTCTTTTCAGAAATCACAAAGGGTGTAAGGAAGCTGAAACTTTCTTAAATTGCTTGGGGAGGGGGAATTTTATATATCGAGTGATAATATCTGTGAAGAATGAAGGGAAAAACAAAATAAGAGAATATATATTTACATATCAATATATCTCTATATATTGCTCTATCTATATATCTATGTATGTATATAAACCTCAGAGGAAGAGAAACTGAGATAATTTACTGCCAATTAATCTGTGCTGAAATGAAGCCAATATTTTCAGAAAGCAAAGCAACTTGTGTTTGGTCACTTGATTCTCCAATTCTGTCTCAATTTGTCTTCAACTTGTCTATGACCACAGTCTGTGAAACTCCAGAATTCAAAGCTAGTCTGGTACATTAATGAATAAAAAGTACTTTTTCTTTCTTTTTTTCAGCTGGAAATTTTAGCTGGCTCCATGGACATACCCTTTCATTTGTGAATGAAAAATACTAAGTAAATGAACATTTTTGATGCCATTCTAATGTAGGTGTCCTATTCTTTTAAATTAGAGGTCAGTCTGAAGAACTGACACAGGACATGATATGAGTACATTTTAGGAAACATAAAGATCACAAGCATTTAGGGGAATGTTTTTTTTTTTTTTTCCCTTCAGTAGATCAGTAGATATTGGGGCACACTAATGCATTCATTATGATGTGAAGAGTTCCCTTCTTAGGAAGTAAGGCTGATATTTCTGTTGGGCTGTGAAGATGTCTTAAAGCAGATCTTCCTCTGAAAAGCAAAGAAGTTTTATCATGACACTCAAAGAGCTAGAATTCCCCTCAAAATCTTAGTAGTAAACAAATCCCTTCATCTCTCAAAGATGTGACAATCTGGAAAATCAATCTTTTGAGCAAGACCAAAAGGTAACTTTTACAAAGATATTGCTGGTTCAAAGTTCTCTTCATTTACCTGAGCATCTTCAAGGATGGATTAGATACAGATAAAAATCATTAGGGAAGAGAGATCTGGATTTATCTTCATAACATGTTGGAGTTTTCATCTACCATCTGAAAATTTAAAGTGCACATACTGGTCCTCTTTTAAACCAACAATTCTAGGACACCACAGTTAACATCCAAAAGCTAAACTTCAGTTAGGAGTCTTCTTGGTAAATTCTCTTATTTCTTTGGGTATTTATTTATTTTTTTTAAACATGCTGTCTAAAATTTTTTCATTTTCTTGATTCACTTATAGTCCAAGAATTGTTCCTCTATCTGTTTTATTCCTTGTTTCAGCTAAAGAAGGAAAGCTGTCTCACTCTGTATATCAATAGACAGCAGTACACATCAGTGCACTCATTTTGACATGAAGATCTCACTTCCTGAGCAGAGAAGCTGGCCTCCTGTGCTTCCAACTGGACTGTGAGGATGTTTTAGAGTAGATCTTCTGAAACATTTACTTTGTTGAAGATGCTGCATGATGAAGTTGTATGGAAATGGACATTTTTCTACAAAAAATTATGGGAATGAAACTCCTTTAATCCCAGCACTCAGGAAGCAGAGGCAGGCAGATCTCTGTGAGTTCAAGGCTAGCCTGATCTACACAGTGAGTTCCAGGACAGCTGAGGCTACAGGGAGACCCTGTATCAAAAAAGATCCCCCCCTTAAAGAAACTTCTGCTCTTAACCACAGCACATGTTCAAGATAAGGCAAATGAGTCCTTGCTTATTATTTGTTTAATCGAAATTCTCTGTTTTCAGCAGAGACTTCTCAGCTCAATGGGGCAATGAGAAATGGATACTTGAACAGACACTGAGATTTCATTGCTTTCATGCAACACCAACAAGCTGGCTTCTTTACTTTACAAAAGTCTGTAATAAGCAACACCTCTCAGAATGATTTAAAACTGATTATCATATTCTCCACGCCAGGAGTTCCTTTCTTATCTTTTCCACAAGCATGTGACAGAACCACTGTCTGCTCATGCCTTGCTCAGGGAGTGGAACCCCCAAAAGAAACCTGAGCCTAGCTAGGCCATTCTGAGCCTGAAGCTGGTGCAGATCTGTTCTGACTCTGAATACAACAATGTTTTCTTAACCCTATTCTCAGATCAAATGGGAAATTACAAACACATTAGTGCCCTCCAGTCACATGCTCACCAAGATAACAGATGGGAAATACCCCTAAGCAACCTTGACCTAGTCACTTGTTCGGTCAGTCAGACATAGGGTCTCTTCTCTGGGAGCACGCTGTCTTCTGTTCAAAACAGCATGTTCAACCATCACTATGGGTTTATTAAAACATGTAGTCAACACAGTAAATATGGAATAGCATTTTACCTACTGTGAACTAAAAGCTAGGGTGCTACATAAACTCGTACAGCCTTCAACCTCTTCCATATAAACACTGGACAGAAAATGGAACACTACTGAACCTGAGTCAACAGTTATATTTGACATCTGAAATCAAAAGGCTCTGTTTGGGTCAGAGCGAACACTTGAGTGTTGTATAACACACCAGTAAGTGCCCATCCAAATCACAGGAAATAGCCATTGTCCATAGATTAAATGTGTGCTATTAAGTAGTAGTGAGCTTGCATGATCCATTAGGTGTGGAAGTCCTGTAGACATTTCAGAGAACATTTCCTATTTGGTAGCAAGGGTAAGTGCCCTTACCTATACTACAACTCCACAAGTATAAACGCTGAGAAAAGAAGACATCTAAATAGACACACGGACAGCAACAAGCAGAGCCCTGACATAAAGTTCCACTAAGATGTCATTAGTGACCTAGGTGGCTATGTCTGCAAAACAGAAAACATTCATTGTAAGATGGGTTCCACACTCTAAGATTCACAGCAGAGAGGTTTAGATGGCTAGAAAATACTTCCTGAAGAGTACCTAACTTGGAAAGAGGACAAATTTCCAGGGTTACAGTCTGTGCTCTACTCTAACCAGTTATTCTTTGTGGAAAACAATTTAGCATAATGAACAAGAACCTGGACTTTTGTTCTATGATGAGCCTGGGACTGAGTATTGACATTGCCACTGACCATACTCCATGCTTCAGTTTCCCCATGAGTCAAATGCAAGAGTAATACTTCTGAAAGGTTTTGTGATCATGAAATATATTTAAGTATGGTAGCTCTTAGTATGATGCCTGAGACTGACTCATTAGATGTTATTATTAATAAAGTTCATCATTACTATTAATAGTATAGTAAGCTTGGGAAAATGACTTATGTATTCTAAGCATATTTCCTCATTTGAGAGAGACACTAGGGCAGATTATTATGATAAAATGCTTCCAGCTCGAGCATCCCATAGTTCTGGGATTCCAATTTCTTGCTGGTAAATATAGATGTTTCCTGCAGACATGTCATAGAATTCTCATGTATTTGTGGGTGGAGGATGAGTAGGCTTGCTTTTTATTTTCTAAAGGATGCATAGCAAGCATGCCATCATTAAATCATTACCACAACTCTAAAAAAATATCAAAAGGTGAAGACACTGAGACTTGAACAAGGTACAAGTCTTTTCACAGTTATGCAGCTATCAGCAGGACCGAAGGAAAAAAAAAAAGATCAGAAGCACATAAAACAAACTTGCCAAGGCTCCCAGCAGTGTATGATGACACCACTATAGTATTGTCACTTTGGTGCCTAAAATGCCCATGCTGGCTGGGAGACGACTGAAACCAGACTCACAGCCAAGGGGAAAGAGAGGGGAAGTGATGGCTGGTTAATTTATTTAGCATAAATAATATATTCCTTAATTATCTGCCACATGATTAAGTAATTCTGATGTAAATAATTGAAACCAAGGGAAGGGGAGGACATCAAGTGTGCAGAGTGCTGTGTTTAAAAAAATGTACATTCAGAGAAGGTCAATTGAGATTTCAAATAAAGACTTCATGCAATCATTTATTCATCGATGCTTACCTGTGGAGTGCTACCAAGTGCCAAGCAGGGTTTTGAGCTCTGGAGATACAATGATGAACAATTCAAGTTTCTAATTGAGAGTAATTCACAGTATGATGAGTAATGCAGATACATAATACCCAAATTCAATTTTAACTATCACATGTCCTATAGGAGAGTAAGAAGTAACTAATGACTAGGAACATTAATATAGATGTGGTTGAGTTACACACAGCAGAAGAGCCAGATATCTAGGGGAATGAATAGGAAGGGGGTTTGCCACCAGATCTTTGAATTAAGTATTATTACTCAGGAAAAGAAAGAATGGTACCTGGTGTGCTAGGAAAATTTAACTTGTTCTATACTGTTATGAAAGAAAAGAAGATACTTCTCTCAGCATCCTTTAGGACCGCTCCTTAAAGAAAACGTAATGATAGAGCTCACTAAGACAAAGTGAGGTTCTGAAAGTGGGAATGTGGTTTTAGAAGTGTCAAGCTTCCTGAGTTGAAACTATCTCCACTTCTACTGAAATTGGAAGATTTGGGGCAAGTCTGCTCCGCCTTTCTAAGGTCAGGCTTCTTCATGTATAAAGGAAAGAGCACTAATCATACTAATCATAATCATGCCCATTTTGTAAAGTCACTGAGAAAATTTAGTGAGATGATGCATTTATGGGGGTTAACATAGAATTAGAGGGTATCAAAGGATCTAAAAATGTATACTCCTGACTCAGCAGCAACATTATTGATTCCAATTACTAGAGGACTCTAGAAGACTCAAAACCTTTGAGAGTTTGAGAAGAAGTAACAATCTCTGGGTAACTGAAATAGTGAATCTTTGGACAATGAGCTAAGTTCCCATATACCACATCACAAATACATAGTGTACACAGAATGTATAATTTACAAAGCTCAAAGAATTACAATTTAGAAAAATTTAAAATGTATAGAAGTTTAAATGGAGAAAAAAATATTTCGCCAAGGTTGTCTACTTAGTAGCTTTGTTATTAAAAAAAATATTCACCAATAAACAATAGCCCAGAGAAGGGGTGAGAATTGGGTGACGGGCCAGCCCTGGACTGAGAACTACCCGAGACTGACTGATCCTGGGAGAGGAGAGTATGCCTTACTTACGATCTCTAGATGGGCTGCCTAGACTTCAGTGGATGAATTTGCACTGAAGGACATCTGGGTACAAATGCTTGACTGGATAGGACTTAATATGTATGGCAGAACACATGAGGTCTAGTGGAGGAAGAGGGGAAGATGGATGGGGAAGGAGGTCTAAATGTGATTAAGAATGGTTGTATGAAATAGGTGGTGGGCCAGCACTAGATTGAGAACTATTTGAGGCTGATTGTTGTTGGGTGAGGGAAAGTATGACATATATGACCATTGGATGGGCTGACTAGACTCCAGTGGACATATTTACATTGAAGGACATTTGGGTACAAACACCTGAATGAATCGGACTCAGCATATATGGAAGAGCGCATAGGGTTTGGTGGGGGGATGGGGGGGCATGGATGGGGGAGGGGGTCTGGATTTGAGTGGGAAATGTATGAAATTTTAAAAAGTTCAATTAAAAAATCTTTAAAAAATCTTTACCAAAACATTAATTTTTATCATCTGAAAAATGAGCTCATCTTTATTTTCTAACTTCAGGAATTGCCAGAGATGGATTCTGAAAAAATGGTAATGAAAAGCTGGGGGTCTCACAGTACACCAAAGAATGTCAGAAACTACAACTAGGCAAGATAGCACACGCCTTTAATCTCAACCCTAGAAAGTCAGAGACCAGTGGGTCTCTGTGAGACTGAGGCCAGCCTGGTCTACATAGTGAGTTCCAGGCCAGCTGGGGCTACAGGGAGACCCTGTCTCAAAAAACAAAACCAAACCCAAACCAAATCAAGGCCACCATAGCAATAATATTTGTCTTAATGTTCTTCACAAAAATGCTGACTGTCATTCCTTCCACTAAGCTCTTTTTTGATTCACTTATTCTTTATTTTGGTAAAATATCCATGACAAATTTATCATCTTAACCATCTTTAAGTGTCTAGTTCAATGGTATGAAATGCATACCTAATGTTGTACAACCAACCCCACTTCCATTCCCTGAATTCTTTTCATCTTTAAAACTGAAGCTACTCATTCAGTTTTAATGACCATTTCTGCCTCAATGATTGAGATGACTCCAAATGTCTCATATAAGTTGATTCATATAGAGTCTACCTTCCAGTGACCTGCTTAGTATAATGTCCTTCAGTGCCATTCATTTTGTGCTATGTGCAAGACTTTCCTTCGCTTTAAATGCTGCGTAACATTCCATTGTATGCATGCGCCACATTTCCTAATTTATTCATTCGCACAGCAACATGACCTGCTTGGCTAGGTTTACAGTACCACAGATGAGTTTTCTCCTATTGAGTGGGCTTTAAGTCCAATTAGGTAGCTGTTGACTACCCCCAAGATAAAAATGTCACTACTGCATCAGTGTTGTTTGCTGTGCTGGTCATTGGTGTGTTTTAGGTCTTGAAGCTGGGGTTGGACCACTGACTGATGTTCTCCATTATCGGATTGCATAGTGCTCTCCAAAGCTATGAGAGCTAGCCTTCAGGGGAGGTGGCTTCCAAGTCAGTTCCAGCTCCATTGCTCCAAATCCTGTGTCCAATGTCTTGTCTTCAACAATAGGGTCTTAACCTTCACGTTCTGGGAGGCAATCAAGGGCCGTGGCAATAGCCTGTGTAATTTTGGGAGTCTCTTTGACTACCCTAGCCAACAACTCGAAGATTTCTCCTGCCTGGCATTGTTTCTTTTATGTAGCCTTCAACTACACACATGGACTCATGTAGAGATATATTGTTTGTATAATTTGTCAGCAGGCTTTTGGGCTAATAAGCTTCATTCTGGTTTTTTTTTTTTTTCACTACTAGCTAGGCATTATTTATCTCTCCACTCTCTATCCCTGCTAACCCTCCCTCCGCACCCTCCCCATTTAAAGTATCCCCATTTTCCCAGTTTCTCCCTTGATAATTCCTATCTGCTGTGGGTATGAAAGGGAAGAAGGAGCTCAAGAGAAATGAGACCATAGCAGATAGGAATGAACAAATTTTATAATAGAACCCATTTGTACAAAATACTGGGATGATTGACTGAGGTTTCTTTTCTCCTCTGAGCTTCCTCACATCATCGAATCTCAGCCTATGGCTAAAATCCAGTGTTGTCTTTGGCAAATGGAGTCCTATCTGTGGGTATATTAGCTCTAGAACACTGGATTTTGCTGCCTTTTTCTTCTTCACTGAATCAATCAAGCTCAGTTACTCATTTATAAAATTCACCAGGCTTTGTCTTTTTCTCAGTATCAGATCTCACATTTGATGAGGAGACTGTCAGGTGTTCTGAGGGTGAATACTATGATGAAAAGCACAGAATACAGTCTCCAAAAAGTGTTGATGTCTGGATCATGGTTTTCAAATGATTGTAACAATTAAAAACAGTAAAACGTGTATTTTAACAATCTAAAGTGCCTCATGCCCAATTTGGCGTGAATATCAATTAAGGTTTGGTTATAAGTAACAGAAATTAACTCTGGCTTACTTGAATTAATTTAAATAAATACATAGATAGATAAATATGTAACTCTGAATTGAAGGAAAACTTGAGTAAGCGAGCCTCTAAAGAGATAACAGAGCTTCTCTGTGTATCAAAATTGCAGAGTGCAATGCACAATCTCTTTATGGTGCTGTCGATGAGATGAATCCCAGCCAAGCATGTCTTGCCCTCATATCATTCATAAAAGGTTCAGTCACCCAAGGGACAGTCTGGCTGGCATGTTTGAGGTCATATGCCTCCTGTTTACCAAAAGAAGAGCAGGAGGACTTAAATGAATATCACACACAGATCATACGTATTGGGCAGAGTGTAATTTTTCAAAGGAAATTTAAAATGCTATCACCAAAAGAAGGGGGATTGGATGCTGGGCAGGCAAAAACAACAGATGTCCACTGCAGCAGGTCTATTTGCTATATCTGTGATGAGCCAAAAGACCGGAAATCATGTAAAGACACATAGAGCAACACATGCTAGTTTGTGTTCATTCCTCAAGTAAGTACACCTCAGGTCTGGCTGACTTTGCTGCTCTTTGGTTCTCTTTTGTCTTTTTATGAAAAGTGTCTTTCTCTTCCTCTGCCCAATTTTCTCCATCCTATTTCTGTTGCAACTAGGGTTATTTTGAATAAATATAGTTAGTTGAAAATGCAATCTTTTTCGACTCCTTTGACTGAATAAATATCAAACAGTTGCAGAGACAGAAGCATTATATGTATTTATGATAAAAATTGTCCAAATTAATTTGCATCATTTTTAGTTGGGGGAAAATAGAAGTATTTTTGTTAAGCGAGGATCTACTTGTATTGTCAAATTCTACCCTGAAGACATTTTGTATAACTTTTCTCTAATGAAGTATTTTCTAGAAAGTAGAATAGAGTCCTCTGCTTCTAATCTTTAGATGCCACAGATTGCTATGGTAACCTTGGGTTTCTTGATTTATAAGTCTTCATTGTGAATGAAGCACTTTCAGTTTAATTTACTAATGGATTTTTACTCAATCTACAATAACACATAAGTCTAACCACACCCTTTTATTAAAAAGCTGTAATTGGAATGTTGCAAATGAAAAGATTATTTTTCAAAGACCCCGAGATGTAATATATACTAATACTGGGAGGGGGGGAGTGGAACCAACAAAAACATGGGAATAAAGTAACAAAGTCAAAATACAGTAGCAACCTCAGCAGCAATTTCTTGGGAAAAAATAGCATTTATTTTAGAAGATCAAAAGATAAGCTTGGAATAGTAATCAGAAGACAAACAATTCACAGAAATCAAACTCCCAAGTTCACGAGGCATTGTGCTCAAGAATGCTTGTATTTATTTATTCTTCGCTGTGAAAAATCCTGGAATGTAGATTTAAATAGACAGATCCAAATGGTATTTTGACACATAACATCAGGGCTAAATGTGCCCTAGTTTACTTCAGTTCCTGCTTCATTTATACTGGATTCAATGTTGGATCCAAACAACTACAGAGAATTTTAACTTGAAACAAAGTGAAATGTCCTAACAAATCTAGTTGTCTGTCAACTGGCTCTGTGTTTATCCCTTTTGCAAAATCAACCGGGAGGTTTATTACAAAGAGAATTGGGCCAAGAAATGCTTCAACTTCTACTGTAAACTCTACCATCTATATACTATATGTGCCTAGGCAAGTTATATAGCCACTGTAAGTAGTCTCTTAAGAGACATTGCCTAGCCTCTTCCACAGGGAATGCCCTTAGGATTAAGTGAGACAAGGCTAAAGGCTTTTAACAAATCAATGTGTACTCAAATGTAGACTACTGTCCTAACAGGCCCAAGTCATGTAGTGTTTCCTGTAGACAGAGGGTGGCACTCAGCCTCATCACCGTCATGTACCACGTCAACCCTCCATATGGTTCTATGGAGGCCAAGGAAGGCCAGAGGGGAGAAGTTTTCTAAAGGAGCAAAGTGTAATACCATGTGCCAGAATGTCACTCAAACAAGGCATGACTCCTGGGGAGATGCTGAGAACACATCCAGAGACAAAAATCCACTTTCCTAAAGCTTATGTCATTAATGTATGGTTCCTTTTACACAAAATTAGGGTGTCTTTCCTTTCTCACCAAGGGCAGCTAAGCCTCTAGTTTGTGAAGCTAGGTTTTGGATGAAAAATCAAACTTCCTTCAAAACTTTAGGACTTGACTGGAAAGTTTCAGACACTGATAGGGTAATAATATCACCTTTTTCCCTCAAGGTCAAAGGTCTGTGCTCAGGCTCATCTACTAAGTAAGGAGACTATGCCTGATGAGGAGGAGTGAAGAATACTAGCATTACCATACTCTCAATTCTTATTCACTTCCTCAGCTATTGCAACAACTATGTGTGTATGTGTGCGTGCGTGTGTGTGTGTATGTGTGATTTGATGATTAATACCTGTTTACAGTGAAAATATGACAAATACAAAGAATAAAATAAAATTCTTTCTCATGCTACTCCCCAAATACATAATGGAAGCATTCCATGCAGTTTATTTTTGGAGGTAGGTCTTATATGTATGGATATTAAATGTTTATTCTGTGTATGCTGATTTTCTTTTAGAATGATTTTTATTGTATTTTCCAGACATAATGTTATTTTTTGAAAACGTGAGTTTAATAGCTTTTTAAGTCCTACCCTATGATTTTTTTCCCAGTTTGTTTTGGTATATTTCAAATTTTATGGTTTTTAAAATTTATTTTGGAAATAAAATTTGTTTTTAAAATTCAAACAAAGCAGAAGTCTAAAGAGAAAATAGTTGACATTTGCCCTGCTTCTGTGTAGGAATAGCAATGTGTTTTGTGTCTTATAACAATTTTCTCTGTGTTCACAGTAACAATTTCAGTATTCTTACTAGCCCAGGTCTATCATATCAGTGTTTAGAATCTCAAGTCCCATTTCAGACCTACTAATTCAGAATCTATGTTTTCACAAGTCAGAGAATATTTGTCTATTTTATAAAGTTTGAAAAAAAGCAATCAATCAAGGAAGAGTAAACCACAGCTCTTGAGTTTCAGTAGCAAAGGCAACCTTCTACCCGTTAACTGTGACAAACCATTTAAGAATGGTTTAGCATTTTTAAATGGTTGAAAACAAAACAAATACTAATATTTAGTGACACATGAAAATTAGATGAAAATCAAGATTTTGTGACCACAATAAAGATTTAATGGAACACACCCAGGCCTGTTAGGTTACGTATTATCCATGGCTGCTTCTGTTCAGCAGGTGCAGATCTGGGACTTGCAACAGAGAATACATACATTGCACAACCCAATGTATTTCCTATCTGATCCCTTTTAGAAAATATCATCAACTCAGTTCAACGCAGCAGAAAATATAGGACAGTGAACATGTACTTTCTGTCATATATAAATATATGATAAAAGGAATGAAATCACAAACAGCCAACTATCTCTGTGTACACATTATATTTCATCATAAAAAGGTTCCTGAGGTATCACTTACTCAGCGATGTTTTTTGACCTGCTTGAATTTTCCCTACTCACTTATGATCTTTATTCCCACCTTGGAGTGCAGCTCCTAAAAGGCTAGTGACCATCTTTTTATAGATGATACACATTACAGACAAGGCATAGCCCAAAACAATGAGCTAAAGAACTGAAGTGAATTTTATGTATCTTCTGCTCAAAATAGACTTGCCTTATGATCTTCTGAGAAGATTCATTGAAGAAAAACGTTTGAGAAGTATCAACATTCATTCCTTTATATTAAGAGAAAAAGTTTTTGACAGGCTGGTACCTGGGAAAATGTTGTTTAGAGAGGTCAAGAATTTATCATGCATGTAGCCTTTGACAATCTGAGCTAGTATCTTAAAGTGCTCAACATAATTATTTTAATTCCTTCACTAAAGCACTATATTCTATGAGGTAGATAATAACTGGCATCACAGAGGACCAATTTATTCTGTATTATGAAAATATGGAACAAACTCAAAGATCTTTATTCTCATAATGGTGCTACTGGTTTTCATCAGCTAGTTGGTCAAGAATTCTAGCGGTAAATTTTAGAGTATAAGTCAGAAAAACAAATCTTCATTTAGAAAAAGAGTTTACAAAATGGTTTCAGGCATCACACCCTAGAGACTTTGAGGGAATCTCAGTTGAGGGATTTCTCAGTTTCGACTGGCCTGTGACCATTTCTGTGAAAGAGTGCCTTGATTGATAATTGATACAGGAGGGCCCAGCCCACTGGGGCAAGTACCTTATTTAGGCAGGTGGTCCTGGGTTGAATAAGGAAAATAGCTGAACATACACCTGAGGGTGGGCCAGAGAGCGATCCAGTAAGCAGCACTCTTCCGTGGTTTCTGCTTCAGTTCCTGCCTTGCTTCCATCAGCGATGTACTATGACCCTATGACCTTATGTAAAAGCTGAAATAAACCCTTTACTTCACACCCTGCTTTTGCTCACAGTGTTTATAAGAAACAGAAATTCAAACTAGAACAGAAATTGATTACCAGAAGTGGGGAGCTGCTGTGATGGACCTGACAATGTTTTTTTTTGGGGGGGAGGCATATTTTGGAAGCAGTTGGAACTGTGGGCTAGAAAAGCCACTGAGTGCTCAGAGCTTAATGAGCTGTTGTTGTGAGAGCTTGGAAAATGATAATACTGAGAGAAATGAAGATAGTAAGGACTTAGTCTGTGAAGTTTCAGAGGGAAGCAAAGACTCTATTGGAGTTGTTCATGTGATATTTTGGAGTAAGAATCTGCAGTTGCTGGTGAGCTGGGGCTGAAGAATCAACTATAATTAATAAGAGATAGCATCAATGAGATGAAATATTCTGGGAAGTATTTTATAAAGGTCAGTGCACAGCTGTGTTCCATGTGGGCAATGCTGCACTTCAAGCTTGTAGATGAACCTGGCAATGTGTAAGAATCACCCACATGGCACTGGTTTTGAAGTCATGTAAGATGAATCACAGATGCAAGACTGAGGCAGTCATGGAGAAAGGATGAGAGCTGGTACTCTATGGCAAGGCTAGAGTCCACGTAGAAAGGCCAGGAAAGGCCATTAGTAAAGGAGTGGCATCAGCTACAGTGGGAGACTATAGGATATTAGTGATACAAAGAATATGGAATGTCCATCAAAGACAATGGGCAGTGTGGAGTAGAATAAACTGAGTCTGTGAGGTAAGCTGTGTGTGTTGTGCTTGGTAGACCTGGAGAAATATGACTTCCCATGCTTTGGAGCCCACTTTAAGCTAAAGTGTCAGACATTGTACAACAGGATTTGATTTAAACTATTGGATTTGGGTTGTGATTTAATCTGAGTATTCCTTCATTCTGATACCTTCCTTTAGGGATAAGAAATACATAGCTTGTTTTTCATTTTATATAAACCCACAGAGAAGAGACTGGATTTTTTTTTTAAAGAGACATTGAATTTTTAAAACATTTAAATTTTTCATCATGGTAAGACTTTTAGTGTTTTACTGTGTTTTATAATATATCAACTAATATAAACATAAGTTCTTGGGGACAAGAAATTAAAGGTTATGGCTTAAAGTGACATGTTTTTATATCAAGTGATGAGGGGTAGAGTGTCCTAGTTAGCATTAGTTGTCAACTTGACAGAGCCAAGAGTCATCTGAAGGAATTTCAATTCAGAATTGGCCAGATCAGATTTCTCTGTGACCACTGTCTTCCTTGATGATTGATGTGGTAAGCTCCAGGCCACTATGTGCAGCACCATCTCTAGGCAGGCAGCCCTGGGTGGTAGAAGAAAAAAAGCTGAGCAAGAGCCTGAAACTGAGTCACAGAGTTAGCTAATAAGCATCCTTCCTCCATGGTGTTTACTTCAGTTCCTGCCCTGAATTCCCTTATTGATGGACTGTGAACTGGAAGAATAACCTGAAATAAACCCTTTCCTCCCCATGTTGCTTTTGGGCAAGGTATTTATCACAGCAACAATAGCAGACTACAACAGAAAGGTAGGAACACAGGTGTTTCAATGGGAAAAGGTGGAACTGTATACTAAGCTGATCTGACTTAGGAGAATAACAGAGTAAATGATTGTAGGAAGAATAACCTGAAATAAACCCTTTCCTCCCCATGTTGCTTTTGGGCAACAATAGCAGACTACAACAGAAAGGTAGGAACACAGGTATATCAATGGGAAAAGGTGGAACTGTATACTAAGCTGATCTGACTTAGGAGAACAACAGAGTAAATGATTGCGAACAATTGGCAAGATAAAGAAGGAGTTAAGGAAAACAAATCGGTAAGAGGAAAGGATTTGGTAGTCCCTGGCAGTGAGTGTAAATGCTTTAAGGGACTGTGATATTAGGATTAACCTGCTCCTCTGAGTTTTACTGTCAACATTTCAATTTGTAGCAAATGAACAGAGACTCTCCACAATCCAGTCCAATTTTGTCTTCGTTTTGCTTTTGTGGTGCTAGGGATTGCCATGTGCATTTTAGGCAAGCACTCTATCACCAAACTACATCCCTAGCACCCAGGTACTGTTTTAATTATGCAAAGAAATCAAACATCTTACCAGGAATTCTGCAATTTGCTCACTCAGATATCCCTGAGAGTGAACTCCTGTGGTTGTATTAGTCTGCTTGTAAGAGCTTATTAAGCTAACATTTTGATTTTCATTTTGTTTAAAATTTGCACCTTACTAATAATATTTTATCTGTCATGTTGAGCCTGAAGAAACTATGTTTGTGATCAAATAAGCTATGTAATCAGGATGAATAGGCTGACTTTACTCCTAAAACAGAGTTTTGTGATGCCTTAAAGACTTTATCATTCAACAGCCTTATTTATCTTGGCTGAGGGAATTTTATCTAAGTTGGTAACTGCAGGGAACCATCTATGAAGCCCAAACCCTCTTAATGCTCATAGTTTTTAAAGCAGTGTGGTTTTTATTAAGCCACAACTTTGGGCATATCATTAAGTATTTTTATTTATTAACAATGAAAATTTCAGAATAGGAGACTGCCTGAGAGCACCTGACCCTCCTGCCTCAGGCCTCCAGGGAGCTTCTCAAATCATGCTGTGCCCATTTCTCTGCTTTTGGACCATCTGTAATCCCCCTCACTGCCCCAGGGGCCTAGACCTTTGGAGACTGCCTGAGTCTGCCTGACTCCTCCAGGGCAATCTGGACAAATTACACCATGCCCATCCCCCTGCTTTGGGACCCCTGCAGTCCTTCTGCTCCAGGGCTTCTGCTGCAGTCCTTCTGCTCCAGAGCTTAGGCTTCCCTGCTCACTAGTAGAAACACATCCATTATCCCATCTCTTCTCCTTGGACCTTGGCACTATTCATCTGAGGCTTCTGAAACGCACCAAAAAGCCATGGTCACTCTTCCCTCCCTGAGAGCTCCTGAGTAGCCTGACAGGAGCCATCTTGTCTCTACATCATAAAATCAAAAGAGAGAACCTGAAGTCTAGACCAACCAGCTTTTCACACCCAATCAGACGGCAACCAAGGGGCATAAATAATATAATCAGACTCAGACTTCAACCCAACAAAGGAAGGCTCAAGTTTCATACCAGAATCACAAGCAACAAAAGAAATCCATATGCCAAAACTACAATAAAAATAATAATATGAAAAACCGAAATAACATGTTCCCACCAAATACCACCAATCCTGTAAGAGAGTTCTACAATGAGAACACCTTACAGCTAAGCCAGAACACAATTCAAAAGAACAATTATAAACATGATCAAAGAACTCAATGAATTTAAAGAATACAAAAATAAACAATTCAAAGAACTAAAAGAAGATAGAGACAAACTGACTAAACTCACAAAAGAGATAGAAATATTGAAGAAAACTCAAGCTGAAAAGAAGGAAATGAAAAACTCAGTAAGCCAATTTGCAATGGAGGAGAGAGCTTCCCCAATAGAATAAATGAAATAAGAAGCATAACATCAAGATTGGACAATAAAGTTGAAGAATTAGCCCCCTCAAGCAAAGAATATGAAAAAATTAAAATAAAAATATAATACACAGGAAATGTGGGACACCATGAAAAGACCAAATTTATACATCATAGGCATGGAAGGATAAAAATCTCTTGTAAATCATATTGACCAATCTTCAACAGGTTTATAGAAGAAAATTTCCCAAAATCAAGGAAAGGCATATCTATCAAAGTACAAGAAGCATATAAAACCAGAAATGAAACCACCCATAGTGTAACAGTAAAAACACTAAATGTACAGAACAAAGAATATTGAAAGTCATATATGAAAAACAACAAGATACATATAAAGGAAAACCCATCAGAATTACAGCTGACTTTTCAGTGCAAACTATGAAAGCCAGAAGAGCCTGGACCCAAGTACTCCCAGTTCTAAATGACCATAGATGTCAACCCAGAATAATCAATCAATGGTCCAACCCCAGATAACCACAGCAATTACTGGAAGAGTAAACTATATTGGGACCGGAGTGGCATTTTTATCTTCAGGGCAAACAACAGCCATATAACTGAACCTAAAACCCACTCAATGGGAGAGAACTCATATATGGTACTGTAAACATAGCTAAATACACATGACTGGAGAGGTCATAGATCTTAGGGAAAACCCCAATGCTGTCATATTCTTAGACAAATGTAATTTCTTACTATGTGCTAAATATGGATCTTTATATTTACAGACAAGCATACCAGTCACCAATCATCAAAGAAGCTGCTTTTGCAACAGACAGAGACTATTACAGAGTTCTACAACTGTTCACACACAGAGATTAAGTGTCTGAGAAATGCCTATCCCTAAGTGACACATCTACAATGGAATCTTTATACCTCAAGCTCATGGAACCTAGTAGAACAAGGGGTAGAAAGAATATTAATGCGTCTTTCAACTTTTACCAGTGAAGCTCCCTCACACAACAGAGGTTAATGATCACTAAAGGTCACAAATGGCCAAAGAATAGAGAATAAGAGCCTGCAGAGTGTAGGTCCTTAGACAGGACTCCTGTATTAAACTTCACCCAGCCTGGGCTCAGGGATCATTGCAGAAGATGGGCAGAAAGATTGTAAAAGCCAGGGGAGGAGGTGCATGAACATACACAGTCTTATATGAACTTACAGCACAAGATCCATGCAAATGCAAGCAGATAAAATCCCAGCACAGAACTGGGGAAAAAAGCAGCAGGCTACAATCTTAGCTGAAGAACTATTGGCAGCTGATTACTGCTGGGTGAGGGAGAGTTGATCTTCTTTAAGGGAGTAACTCGAGATAGGCTGACTATCCCAGTGGATGAACTTGTACTGAGGGACGTCTGGGTGCATTAACTTGACTCCACAGGCCTTAACATGAATGAAAGACTGCATGAAATCCAGTGTGGGGGCTAGGGGAGATTACGCATGGGGGAGGGATTATAAGCTGTGTATAAATTACTCAAAAATTCAACAAAAATGCACAAATAGAAAATTTAAGAAAAATTATTCTTTTTTCTTACCTAAAATTAATGAGCAATTCTGCATTATAAAAGCATAATTTGCAGTTGGCTAGGAATCTCATTGCCAATTGATTTTTACATCGTGATTTCCATGTATCTTTTACAAAACTTCTGTATCTACTGTGACAGGATCCTTTGTGCCCAAGAATTGCCATACATTATTCCCCTTGCTACTCTCAGAAGGAACTATTAATTATGCCCACTGCATGGTACTTTATCACCACTGATCTGTGCATTGCCCTCTCTTGCTTTTCTTTCTTAGTTCTCTGTTTTTTTCCCCTTCATCAATTCTATTTATTATCCTATAACATTCTTCTTCCTTTCTCAGAAGGTAACCATCCTAACATGATTACCTTTTTTTTTTGGTGCAGAGTTGGCAGATACAAAATATAGACTTAGAATTAAATTGACAGCTAGACACACTTGAACGATTTAATGTTTCAAATACTGTATGGAATATACTTGTCCTAAGTTCATGGCACATACTAACAGTATTGTTGTTTGAAATTCAGTTTTAACTCAACACATTCAATTTTCATTTGTTAAAACTGGGAATCAGGCAATCATAGCTTGGTATAATCAGGGTAGTACCTGCTTGATTTTTATGTCTTGAAGGTATCCTCATGCTTTTTCATTCATAATAACGCTCTCTCTCTTCCTTTCCCCCTCCCTCCTTCCTTCTTTTTCTACTTTGAACAACTTAATATTTCATAACTATTTCCCCTGCCTGTTGTATGACTTTTCCTGGGGAAATAAGAACCCCAGATAGGCCACCTGCACAGACTAAAGAAACAATTCCACCCAAGTCTAACTTGGTAAACCAGTGACTTTTATGGAACTTCCTTACAGGAGCATGAGTAACATCAAAATTGCTGGACCACCTAAAAGCCCATCTGAGCATGGACGAAGATCATGAAAATACATGCATATTTCCCTGAAGCTTCCTGCAAGACTTATAGGCAGCTGGGCTCCTTAGAGGGAATCTGCTCCTCTGAAATGGTTACTACTTAAACGATTTGGGGGAGGGTTTTGTGAAACCTGCAACTTATTGGAGGTTCCTTGGTTTTGTTCATTGCATTACTTTCTGAGTCTTATGGACCTCCCACTTTCCTAGAGGTAGGTAGACAAACTATATATTCATTTATGCAAAGTATATCTATCTATATTTTAATATATGTATACTGAATATTCACACACTAATATTTGAATAAAAACTGATGATTGCTCTTCAGAGAGGTACCAACAATCTTCTCTACCCCAACCACAATGTTTTTCCAGTATTCTAAATTTTTACTAATATATGAGGTACAAAATAGTTAATTTTCATGCTATTTTAATTATCACCTTTCAGGAACTCTTTTTGTGCGTATGTGTTTGTGTATATTGTTTGCATGTGGATGTACAACTACACATATGTTTGTGTGTATGCTTGTATGCATGCATGTGCAGGCCAGAGGACCACCCCAGGTCTCACTCCTTACACAGCATCCACTGTGTTTTTGAGGCAGGGTCTGTCATTGGTTTGTAACTTTCCTAGTTGACCATGATGGTTAGGCAGCAAACCTCAGAGATCCAATTTTATTCACCTCCACAGTGCAGGAATTATCAAGCACAGGCCCCTATATCCTACTTTTTTGTGTGGGTGCTGGGATGGAAGTCAGATCTTCATGCTGACAGGGCAACCCCTTGGCTGACTGAGCAGTCCTCTCAGCCTCCACGGTTCAGGAACTCTTGGTACACTTCTCAGCCTGTGGAAAATCGATTTGTTGAGAATTCCTCTTCTTATTCCTAAGAAATGTGATGATTTTTTGATTTCTTGAAGTTCCTTATTAAATCTAGAAATCAATCCCTTGCCACAGTTATATGCTGCAAATATCTTCTGTTTTCCAACTATTAAATTTGTTTACCATGTTCTTAGAACAGATGTATGACTATGATTTATTCAAATTTACCACTTTAGTCACAAATATACTCCCAAATGCCCTCCATATAGGTTTCTATTTTGGCACTTTCTTGATATAATCCATTATATCAATTCTTTCCCACGAATTCATGTTTTCATACTTATTTTAAGTTTGTATGTGGAGGATCATGAGTCTGACTCATAATTCTCTTATTCCATTAGTCTATGGATAAGTTTTAAGGGTATTAATAATGGCTTTGCTCATATACCTTTGAAGTCTGTCTGCATCTGAGAGCAAGGTCCTTTGCTGTAGCTGTCTTTTCCATTATTGATTTGGCCATACATGGCCTTTTAAGTTTTCCACATAAATTTGACAAGTTCATTAAGTTTCTCAAATACACTATTGAGACCTCTAACTGGAATTTTCCTGACCTAAATAATTTGAAGATCGTTGAAATTGTATATACTTTATTCTCTTGTGACTTTCATAGATAGCATTGGTAGGTTAGTGCCTAGAAGCTTTCCAATTTTCATGTCTAGAATGAATGGACTCTCAATCATTTTGTTTTCTACAATGTCAACGTTGGTAATAAAATGTCCTACTTTTTTAACCTAAGTAACTTTTGAATGCTCTTAGTGTTAGTATTTGTTGGGCGATAGATAATTGAAACCATAAAATATTACTTTTCTTTCCTTACAACACTAGCCAAGTCTTCCAATGTATTTTGAAATAGAGAAAAGGCTTGTTTCTCTCATTTCAAGCTTTAAAGAGAAATCACTTGTAGTTTTTCTGCTAGTAAACTGTTTACTGTTTTAACATATAGTATTTTCCAGGATAAGGATTTTTAAAGGATGTCTTTTAATGGGCTAACAATTCCACTGTGACATCATCAGTGTCCTAAAAGCCACACAGTGGGTGGGGTGTCCATGAGAAAGAATGTCTTTGGAGCTTTGGTCTAGGAAAGACACAGTGCTGGGCAGAGCTTCGGACTGACTCTTTGGGAACAGAGCATGAGAAAACTATTTCTGCAGTTACTACAAAGTCTTCAGGGTTGAAGCACTCTCCCCTTCCAGCCTCCTGCAGTTCATGGCAGAAAGATGATGGACTGTGGTGGTGAGCAGCACAGGCTTGTGGGTGAGGAGAATCTGCCTTGGCAGCTCATTCCCACCACTGATACTATGGGACTCAGCATTCATACTTCTAAGTTTCAAAGTGCCACCCCCCCCCACCAAATGGAGCAAAGGGGTGTTGCTGTGAAGAAAAATGTGAAGATAATGTGGAGGAACTGGCAGTGTCTGGGACATGGTTGAAACATGATATGGTGTAGGAAGCACAAAATTGTGTTCATTACCTTAGGTGGATTCACAAGTGTGGTCTCTAGACCAGAAGCACCAGTGTCTCCAGGCAACTTGTTAGATAAGCAAATTCTTAGACTCCATTCCAGTCCTGATGAGTCAGAATCTCAGGGAAGAGGCACCAGTTATTTTTGTTCTAACAAATCATCCTTGTGCTTCTGAACCACAGGACTAGGAATGATGGGCTTGAATGTAATGGGAGTAATCTGACACAGAACCATCTTGACATCTCTCAGTAGAAATATGTTGATATTTTAGATACTATGTCAGCTGTGGTTGACTTTTTAAAAATTTAATTATGAACCAGGCGTGGTAGCACATGCCTTTAATCCCAGCACTCGGGAGGCAGAGGCAGGCGGATCTCTATGAGTTCAAGGCCAGCCTGGGTACATAGTGAGTTCCAGGACAGCTGGAGCTACGGGGAGACCCTGTCTCAAAAAGACCAGAAAAAAAAATGTAATTATGGTACCTATATTTGTAAGTGAATGTAGGTGTGCAAATTTCTTTTATAATTTCCTAGTATTGGAAACACTTCATTTGTCCACATGAATTAAGTTGGGCAACTTTTGTCCTTAATATATTTGGGATGGGGAATATCATAATGTATATTGTCTATGACGTTTTAGCCATGGGAGTGTCAACATTTGATGCAAAGAGAGGTCTTTGGCTACTATTTCATATTTTAAATAAAACATTATTTGATTAATCCAATTTGTCATAAGTTTTTTTTTTTTAATTTTATTTTTATGTGTACGAGTATAATGCCTGCATGTAGGTAGGTGCGCCCATGTCGTGCAATGCCCATGGCAGTCAGAAGAGGGCATCAGATCCCCTGAAACGGGAGTCACAGAGAGCTCTGGGTGCTGGGAATCAAACCCAGGTCCTCTGGAAGAACAGTCAGTGCTCTTAACCACTGAGCCATCTCTCCAGTCCCTGTCATCAGTTTTGACGTTTCAGCTATTCCTGATAATTTAGCAATTTTACACGGTTTAAAACACATTCCGCTATAGTTGTTTACAGTAAGTTAACTTATGTATTCTTAAAATATTTTCTATTTTTATTTTGTGTATGGGTGCACTGCATGCATGTAAGTGCACACCTGTGATGAATGTCCTCGGGGTCAGAAGAAGACGTTGGATTCCCTTGGATTTGGAGCCACCCACAGTTGTTAGCTGCCATGTGGGTATTGGGAATCAAACCCAGGTCCTTTATAAGAAACAGTGCTTTTAAATACTGATCCATATCTCCAGCCCCTAACTTAACTTTTTATTTTTATTATTTTACTTTTTAAAGCTCTATCTTTACATTAATTACTTCTTCAGTTTACATATTTTATCTACGAAACTTACTGTCACCCCTTTGCCCTTGGCCATCTTGCCAAAAATAAAAAAACAAAACAAAAGAAAACATTTTTAGGAGCCAACTCTTCCTCTTATCTTCACATGTGAGATATATAGATTTAATATTATCTTACACTAAAATATTTCTTCTATAAGTACATAATGTAATGTACTTTTGGGCAGGCTAGGTTCCTTATGGCCCCCCTGAGTGGCTACAGGAATGTATAGAGTTTGTTCTACAAGACCCTGTGGTTCATGGTAAGGACCAAGGGTTCGTTTTGAAGCAAGACTCAAGCAAGGATAGACAAAGATAGGCTCTCCTTCCTACAGACAGGCATGTAGGGACTGTGACCTCAGGAGAAATCTGTTCCTCAGGAAGCTGAGCTGAAGGGTTTTTTGGGCTCTTTCACAGGTAAAATGTACATGTAGATTTAGGAGTGAAAGAGACTCTCTCCTCAAACTTCCGAGCCTCCAAACCTCCACCCCGCTCCTAGGCATTTTGGGCATGGTGATGCTCAGTTGTTGGGTAGTTTATCTTCAATCAGCTATCCTTTGGTCGGCAGGGAGGAGCCCTGGCACCACAGGAAGCTGAGCTCTCATGCAGTCTCCTCTTGTGGCAGACAAGGGGTGCATGGGACTGATTCCAGCTGGCTCCTTCTCCAGGTAATACAAAGTGAAATCTCAACTAATTCTGCTCATCACTGCACCACATTTTTCTTAACATTATATGTTGACAGATACTGATACTATCCCATCTTAGTTTTGGATCATGTTCATGTTATCTACATTTCCTGCCTTTTATTTTTAATATTTCTCAACATTTTGTTGTAAATTTATTAACTTGTGCATAATTTTGTGGAATCATTTTTATTGTTAAATATTCTGAGATTCCTTGGTACTCATCATGATTACTTTCATATTGATACAGTATGGCATTGTGGCTCTTTGTTTTATATTTTAAATTTTCTGTTGGTTTTCTCCATCTTCTCTCTTATATTAAACTATAAACAAATGCAAAAACTGTATGTTACAAATTTTATCAGTTTTCTGCTTTTAAAATAAAAACTAAGATCTACTCACTCTTAACATTTCCTTTTATAAATATTTTATTCATTATTTTTATTTTATGTGTATGAGTGCATTGCCTGCATGTATGTAAGAGTATTTGTGTTATGCAATGCCCACAGAGGTCAGAAGAGAGCATCAAATTCCCCGGGCACTGGAGTTACAGTTGTTAGCTGCCATGTGGATGCTGGGAATCAAACCCTGGTCTTCTGCAAGAGAAGTCAGTGCTCTTAACCAATGTGTCATCTCTCCAGCCCCAACAATTTCTTAATTTTATCAATTTATCTTCATATTCATCGCCTATACTTGTAGCTCTAGATCGTTGTAAGATGTTATGAATACATTTTTTGTGTGTTCTCAAGTTTTTTTCAAAAAAGACAAACCTGAGCAAATGAGTAATGTCTCTTCTTTCTTTATATCACTTGCAGAATTTTCCTGAAATTGTTCTTCCCCTTGTCTGCTGTTTCGTAACTACATCTTTCAAGTGTTGTGTGCTTTCAAATGGGAGACGGTCCTGGGTCTGTACAGCTGAGAATATTTTGCTTTATGTCCCTATGATGATCTGGTCACATAAACCTTTCAGTCATTTTCTTCTGTGGCTTTGGAAAGTTACTTCTTCACCCTCTTTATTCCATTGTTGTTAGAACAAAGTTAATTTGTATGTAATTTGTTCTTTCTCTCTGGATTTTTTTTTCTTTTTTGACACTCTTTACATAGTGTCTCCCTGTAGCCATAGCTGGCCTGAACTATGTAGTTCACAGACTGGCCTTGATCTCACGGTGATCTGCCTGCCTGTGGCTCCAGAGTCTGAGTCCTGAGATTAAAGGCATGTGCTACCATACCCAGGTTTCTTTCTGGAATTTAACAATATTTTTTCTTAAAATTTCATCATGTCTGAGCGAGACATTGTCCTTATTTTTTTTTGTGCTTATGTTTCTCAAGTTTTTCCCCTTTAATTTGACAACTTTAAATATTATGTTTTGCAATTCAGAAGATTCAAGTTCACCATTTGTTTGGATGTTCACTTCTCTGGTTCCTTCTTCCTCCCCGTTTCTACTTCTACTACTCAGATGGGGTAGTTTTATTTTCCAGAGTCTCCAATTACTGGAGTTCCTTGGATATTTCCCATCTCTTTAGCTTTTTCCCCTGTCTTCTTCACCTGATCTTCTTTCAGTCTATACTCTGTATGGTTTATTCCAATGATGTGGTTCTTTCTTCCATCACGTTTGAGTGTAACTTTTCCAGTTGGTTCCTTTTATGATTTCTTGTTCTGCTTCTGTATTTCTTCAGACCTGCCTTTATATAAAAGAGAATAAAGCACCATCCTTTTTCTTCCAGCACTTATATGGCTCTTATTTAAAATCGTTCCTCATTCTTCAACCTATTCTGCATCTGTGGGCATGTGTTTTTTCCTCGTACCAACTCTCTCCATTGTCATCTGGTTGCTTCTTTCTGTGGATTCCTGCCCCTGGCACCTGCTCCTTTGCCTAGAACCAAAGCAGGAAACCTGAAGGACCTGGCTGGTGTGCCTTCCAGTGAACAAAAGAAGAAGTTAAAAGGGGAACGATCTTGTGCACAGAGTGCCAGAAAAATAAAGATACTCTTAAGCACTTGTCTTTATTTCCAATCTGGCTGGCAACTCTTTAGATCACTCACAAGTGTTTATGACTCAGCTTGGACGGGAGGCAGTGATCCACGGTCTTTATCCTTCCTAGGTGGAGGGGTTGAATGGAAGAATGCATGACTGAGCATTGCTGGCCCACTTTGAATTTTTATTACCTTACAACAGAGTAAGGCTTTTTTATAGTCCTCACCTGGAATCTCATCCTCATTCTTTTTATAAATAGGGGCATAGGCCAGGGGGCATGGTTAGGGAATAAATAAAAGGAATGCATGGGCTCTGTCTGTCTTCTCAACATCATACCCTCAAAATTCCTAAATAGGCAAAGAACACCTTAGACTTCTTGAAGTTCCACAATATTTTTTTTCAGTCCCCCATCTATGCTTTCCTCTAGAGTCTACAGCGACCTTAGGGCTCAGTCTGATGGAGGAAGCACTCTCATGGGCCAATCTGTATACTCAGAAACCCCCTGTTTCGCAGTATTCTAAGTTGCATTCTGCCTACAACTGAAGCTAATTGTTAACTTCAGATTCTTCACATGTCAAACTGGTGGAGTAAATATTCCTCGTGCCTCCTATTAAACACCATTAATTTATTCTCTTATTTATTCATCTAATATTATTGAGGATTGAGACATGCTAGCACTCTGATAGGTGCAGGGATGTGGAGATGAATTAAAGCGTGATACAATGTTTGTAGCACTTGGCTGCAAAGTGATAATGGACATTTGGATAACACACAGTAACATTCCTTTGAAACAGCCACACTACTTATTTGAATTACAGTGGTGATGAGAAGGTATTCTCTCCTACCCCCACATAACTTAAAAATATTATTTTTAATGAGCTATTATTTCATTTCCAAGGCTTTATTTCTCATTGTTTAATTCTGTTAAAATAGCATTTCACATTAGTGAGAGGAGGGTTAGTTCATCCGCTGATTACTGTACCTTCTGGGATCCCTTCTGTTCCCCAAGGCTGAAGCAAAACCCAAATTTACTAATGAACTGCCAAAAATTTTATCTTACAAATTCCAACTCGTATGCCATTACTGTAAAGGCTTTGTAGTTATTACAGTGCTAAGTTTATTGCCTGGAAACTAGGACAGTGCTTTTCCAACTAATTCATTACATGTACTTTATACATCTTAAAGAGGAAAAAGGCTGTATGTAAGAATGCGGTGTGTGTTTGCTTACCTGTGTGTATGTATGTAACACAGGTGCACAGAGTGTCAAACAGAGAAGGCACAGCCATATATGTTTTCTAATTTGGCTTTGTGCTCTATTTTGTGAGGCAATAAAAAATTAATTAAACAATTCATCTTTGCTCTTTAAATTCATATTGGCCTTGGTAAACTCTCACCATCTATAGGTCTTCATATGTTTATTCAATAAATGGAGTGAAATACCAAGTATGTAGTGACTTTGCAATAGATTAGCTAGTAGAACTGAACCACAGCTCCAAGACTTTCCTTCCCTAGATAAGCCTGGCTAATTAGGGCTACAGGATATTTCTTATGGGAGATTTAGAGGGTCTCTGTGAATCAACACCCATTTTGGGTTTTTTTGTTTGTTTATTTTTAAAATTTATTATTTTTATTTTATGTGTATGTGTGTATTGCCTGCATGTAGGTAAGTGCACCATCTTGTGCAATGCCCACAGAGGTCAGAAGAGGCTGTTGGATCCCCTGGGACTGGAGTTACAGACAGTTGTTAGCTGCCATGTGGGTGCTGGGATTCGAACCCGGGTCTTCTGCTAGAACAACCAGTGTCCTTAACCACTGAGCCATCTCTCCAGCCCTTCAACACCCACTTTGAAGCTTGCACATGTCACTGACAAACCTCTTGGCTCCTCACTGATTAATGGCTCCACCTTCATCTGGAGATTAAACTTCAACTTCCTTCATTCACAGGCCAGGCTAAAGCCCCCTCATGTCTGCAGAGGATCTATACCACTACGATCAGAAGAACCAAGAACAGTCATGGCCTCAGTCTGTCCTCATGGGGTTCTGGCTTATGCTGTGACCTCTCTATACCACAGCCGTCTCTCATCCCCTCCCTTCTGTTTGTAGATTGTAAGTTTCAGCATTAAACGTGAAGATAGCCCTGCCAAGTCTGCCTCAGTAATCATACCCTGCACAATGTCAGATACCTATAACAAACCCCACTATATTCCATACACACAAATGCTGTGTTCCTGCTCTCCCAGTGAACCCTAAGCTCTGTGCTATAAACAAGATGTCTCTAATTTCTGCTTTCATGGAATATGCAATTTAGAGGAGGAGGGTATAATTCAAAGTATTATAGCACAGTTAATCAATCACAAATATAAAGGGGCTTGTAAACCAGTTTCAAGGAGAAAGAAGATGAAGAATCTTCTAGGAAGAGATACAGTGGGCTTTTAGAGTAGATGGTGTTCGATTCCCTCCACATCCTTTTGGGCTGTGCTTGCTTCTTATCTAGTTGCCTCCTTGCTTCTGAATCCTTTAGTTCTAGAAACAGCTCTTAGTCAGAGCTCTACCCTTGGTGACTCAACCATGCCTTGTCCTCATGAAGAAAGCCTGAAGTGTGGTCCCCAAAATATGTTTATGTAACTTATAAAAAATATATGCTTTTGTGATCCAAAAGGGAATCTCTCGCAACTCTCCCTTACCTGATATCTTCCATTACTCAGTAATTCTTGAGGCAGAATCAGAGCAAATGAAGGCAAGGCAACTTTTTAAATCGAGAATTTAACATTCAGGATTTGTTGGTTAAATCTATGTTTAATGCATGAATAAAGACCCAATCAATTTCAGGAGTATTTATTCTATTTGACATTATTAAAAGGAATCCTACTGTCTTACCTCCCTACAAAGCTACACTGTCAATCAAAAAGAAATTTCTTAGCCTCTTAACTTCACACCACTTGGACAGTTTCTAATGTGGGTGTCACCTTGACCATTTCGTCTGTCACCTCTCCTATCACATCAGCTGCTAGGTCATTTGAAATGTGTTTTTTTCTTTCTGTCCCTTCTCCCTTTCTCTTCAATCTTCTTTACTACCTGCCTAGTTAACAACCATGTCATTTCCCGTCTGAACCCTTCCTTGTTTCTTAACCATTCCCCCATACGACTGTTTCTTTCATCTCATTTTCTACTCCGCTTTGGACCAAGTTTTAACCATTCAATTAAAAACACCTTGAAGGCTTCTAAGCATAGAACATCCATACATTTTAATGTTAGTAAAAGTTACTGGAAAACCTTATAAAAATTCAGATTTATGGTCTTCTATAGGACCAGACAATAAAATCTCAGTTCTTAGCATGAAGATTAGAACTTCCTTTAGTCACTGTTTAGCTATTTGGCTCTTTCCCCACATTCTCAAAAAATATTGCCATTTCTTGAACATTCTTTGGATATATGATCTTGCCATTGCAAATGCTGTTCCTACTTTTAATAATATCAGGTCTTCCCTTGTCAAACTTCTGTTGCCTTGACAGCTTACATGTTACTGTCTGAAGCCTTCTAGGATGGTCTAGGGTATAACTCAGGTTTCCCTCCACTTCCACTGTACTTGGTATGTGTAAAACAACATATCCACTATCCTATGTACTTTACATATTTGTTTTCCAAAAAGTGACTGTCTTTTTAAAACGTTTATGCTCTTTAAGAAGTGAGAGATGATTACAATTAATTTGATAAATGAACAAAAATATTTATATGTATTGCTCCTTGAAAACTCAAAGCATTCTGGAAAATGGCATCCACTTTGTTGTTATAAGAGGATATATTTCCCATTTCTGCCGAAGCCTTATTTCTGCTGCAAACTCAGTGAACTAAGGCCTCCTCAGCTGCGTAGGTCTTCCTTTCCTGGACTGGCACTGATGTTTCCACCAGAAATGCCAGCACTCCCTCTGAGGATGTCAACTGTCCTGCTCCTTCTCTTCCCCCTCCCCCAGCAGCTCCTGAGTCGCTGCTCTCAGAAAAGGGCTTGGCCAACTACAGTGTTCTCCATCTACCACACTTGCACTAGTACCTCAGTGACCCTTATGGACAGAGATCTGGACAGGTGCTGTGCAGTCTGCTGACTTCCTCTCTGATAATCCTCAACCTCAAAGGAGACCCACACCAAGAACACCTTATAATATGTTCAAGAACTTTGAGGAATCAAACTAATAAGCCATATTGTGTAGGCCAGTACCTTCCTGTTCACCGGCAATACTGACTAGGTGATGTTTACTGTGGCATAGGTAGAATTATGAGGGACACCGATGTTCATTTTCCTCAGCCATGTTTATTAAGCCATGGACCGAGGATCACTTGCATCTGAACCAACAAAGACACATTAAAATAAACTTTCTTTGACCCCCCTCCCCACCCCGAGCACATTCTAGAGAGGTGGCTCGGGAACCCCACTGGTGTGTTTGGGACATGTGGATGCAGCATTTGTGCTCATGAAAATATATCAATCGACCCAACATTTAATCTGGGGTCTTATCATCTTTTACTGGACATTCAGGCTCTGCTGTAGCCAAATTCTAGCCACCCAGTTTCTGATTATTGCTGTCTGATGCCATCACTACGATGTCCTTTATGAGTCACATAAGTGCATGCATGTTTAGTTCTTCCTAATTCTTCTATAATGTTAAACACTTTTGCATGTCAGCCACTGTAAGGACAAATAGATTTTGATTAACAATGCATGGCAGATGGTGAGTGATAAAATGTTTCACTGTATTTAGCCACCCAGTTTCTGATTATTGCTGTCTGATGCCATCACTACGATGTCCTTTATGAGTCACATAAGTGCATGCATGTTTAGTTCTTCCTAATTCTTCTATAATGTTAAACACTTTTGCATGTCAGCCACTGTAAGGACAAATAGATTTTGATTAACAATGCATGGCAGATGGTGAGTGATAAAATGTTTCACTGTATTGTTTGTTTCTAAATCTTTGAGTAATATTAGACAGGGCTGGCCAAATACTAAAAAAAAAAAAAAAAAAAAAAAAAAAAAAAAAAAAACAAAAAAAAAACCCAGAAAAGACGAGGTCTATCATATGAAAAAAATAAATATAATGACTCGGGGAAAATGTTAGCCTTTTTTGTTTCGTTTTCTCACTGCCATCAAAATCCCTCTGTTAGGGCAAGACAGATGGCTTAGCATCTAAGAACACTTACTATTCTTGCAGGAGACAGGAGTTCAGTTCTAGCACCCACATGGATAGCTCACAACCGACTGTAACTTCAACTCCAGGGGATACAGAATGGTGCATTCTTCTTTCATGGGCACTGCACTCTTGTACTCTCCTGCACCTACCCCCACACATACGTACACATGTACACACACACACACGCACACACACACGCACACACACACATATTTAAAAAGCAAAATCTTTTAAAAAATCTAGTTTCTTTTAAGTCATCCTGAAAAATCAATATACATTCAAATTGTAAATTAGCAATAAACTATTAAGAGATATGTGGTTCTGTCATTTCTAGAATATTTCCAAAGCATATATTTTAGAAAAGTTGTTTGAAATTATTAAAAGGTAAAATGAATTCATTATTTCCATTAAAATAATCTCTGTGTTATCTTTCAGGTGTTATTGACATTTAAGTAATGCTTATTATACTCAGAGAATTCTGCAAGAAGATTTTATGATAAGAATTTCAAATGTGAGCTTAAAAAACATTCTTTGAGTCTAATGAGAGACCTATTATTATTAAAAATAGTCATCTAAACTTATTAGAAGCATAAAATGACATCATGTAACAGAACCCCTCTCAGCTTAGGGATAAAATTATGTAAAATGCATAAGGAGCCAAGAGACTTGAATACCTGAACTTATGTCATTTCTTTTCAGCTGTGTCTAAAGGGCACCTGCAACGGACTCTTAAAATTAGAAAACAAACAGTACAGATGTGGAAACATCTAAATAATTAGAACATCACTGTTTTTCTCTTTCTACAAAAATGAGTTATGATCTTTTATTAACTCTCCACCATTTTAGCTCTTTATACAAGCAATACTTTGATGCTAAAGTCAATCACCATATTTATTTTGCATTAATTTTGCATTTCATAACTGAGGTGTGCATCTTTAGAGAAATAGCTGACGAATATGCCAAATTTTATAGGATTAGGAAATCACAGCTAATGCATAAGAAATCAATGTGTTTCTAAAAGTCCCCTCATGATCTATGTCCATTGTACTGCATATTAATGCTAATTCACTGTATAGAGAATTATTAATTAATTTATGAATTAGAATCTTAGCTAAAGTTTTAAAATGAACATTATTCACTTACCAATTTACGTGTCTGTTTTCATTACATTTATCATCTCATAAAATTTTAGATAGAATTGATTCACCATTTTTATTACATTTACTTATTTACTTATTTTTATGTGTGCATGTGTGTGTGCGTGTGCGTGTGCATGTGTGTGTACCACAGTGCGTGGGAGATTAAAGGACAATTTGTGGCAGGTGGTTTTCTCCTTCTACCAGTTGGGTTCTACAGATCAGGTTCAGGTTGTAAGGCTTTGTGGCAGGCTCTTACTCAATGAGTCCTCTCACAGGCCCCCAGATTGACCTTCCTAATACATTTAATAATAAGAACCTTAGTCGTGTGTGTGTGTGTGTGTGTGTGTGTGTGTGTCCGTCCTCTCAACAGGAATTTGAGTGGACTGAGTCTTCAGAGTAAAGAAACAAATAATAACAAATGCAGGAAGAACAGACCTTGACCCCATTCCTTTTATGGTTTGGGAAATCATCTCTTCCTGTCCAAGAGGCATCAGTCAGTGCTCTGTGCTTAGCCAGGCAATTATCACTTAAGATCATACAGCCCAACTGAGGGGCTTCTGCACATCAATTACTTATTCTAAACAAATAATCAGGTCCTTTTGAAATAAGTAAGCAAATCTATACATTGATATTTACTGTTATCTTTTTATGATACATTGAGCAGAATTGGAGTTTATACAATCTAAACATCTCTGTAGATATTTTGAGATCTCAAAACTGGGAAATTCTCAAAGGACATGAAGATTTTGATGCACTGCAAGAATGCTGGGTATTCCTATCAAAACAGTGAAAAACAGAAAAACATATTTCCAGTGCCCTAAATTAAGGATGATTTTTAAACCTTTCATTTCATTAAATTGCATGGCTGGATAGGAGAGCCATGCTAAAATATTGTGGTTAACACAAAGGAAGCTTAACAGACAATGCTATTATAGGTGAAAGACTGCTAATTGCCATCTTCCCAATAACTTATTGATTTTAATCAAATCTTCCTCGAGCAGCATGCCAACAGCAAATGGATAACGAGATAGAAGGAAAACACAACAAAGGAAGGAGTAATATGGAAGAAATTATTCATGTTTGATTTGTATAAAATTGAACAAATATTCTTGATCAGCATTTATACAAATATAGATTCGTCGGGAAGGTGCTATCTAAATTGCTTCTCTCACAGTGTATTGAAAATTACCATAACTGTTAGCATTTTTAATTATTTTGATCTGCTGAAAATAGATTAAACTGAATGGGAAATTGGCTTATTAAGGCTTATATATTTGAGTTAATATGAAATGTTCTCAGCTGGTATGTCTCGAGTATCTTTCAGTTGAAAAGACTGTCTCTGGGTGCTGATGGGAGGGGACAAGGAATGGGCTTAATTCTCAGCAAGCAAAAGTATCTGAGGGGTGAGTCTATGTGGAAAAGCCTTTTTTCTCTCATCACTTAAGCAAAATGTAACCACATCTGGTAATGGGGATGTTTCCTCAATGAGCAGCTGGTCTGTTGGCTAGACAGAACCAAGGTTTTGTAGGGAAAAAATGAAAATCTTGGTAGACTAAACTTAACACTTTAAAAAATGGAGAACTCTTTAAACCCATCTTATATTACAAGAGTAGGTTTCTCAGTTTGAGATTCAATACAGTGCCAGACACTGGAGAGCTCAGAGTCTGGTCATTCACTGACGACTAAAGAGTGCAGTGCGGGCTGTCACCTGTGCTTCCTGTGTAACCCCTTGGTACCCATTCTGGGGCTTCTTATTCATCAAAACATGACACTGGCCCCAAGACAGATCTCCAATGTGAATGGAATGATACTTTAAAAAAACGACTTAGTTTCCCTTAATCAAATTAATAGAACACGTAACTAGTTTCAAAATTATTTTCCTTAGGATCTATGCAAAACTCTGTGTTTGAATAGCTTAGATCAGGGTTGTCAACTTTGACAGCACCAATATTTTGCAGCCTCTCAACTAGATGTCATAATACTGTGTCCTGAACATTTAGGGTGTTTGGTGGCATGATGGTCCTCTACCTAGTAACACCCTCCCAACATTTTTGACATCCAAAAATGTCTGCAATCCTTGCTAAATGTCCCCAGGTGGATAAAATAGCTCCAATAGAGAATTACTATACTCTTGATAATGGGACATCTCAAATAATTATCAAATAAAATTTCTGTTTCCTTCTAAAATGCAGAAACAGAATAATGAGATTTGAATATGGCCCTGAATTCCGAGAAGTCACCTTGAAATAAATGGTAGCCTTCATCTGGGTCAGCATTGGAAATACATGAGATTAATTGACTATGTGAAACAGGTAGCACCAAGTGCTCACAGTGCTGCTTTGAAAAAAAATCAAGTGCTTTGAGAAAAACGTTGAAGGGTGTAAGACGCTACCTTCTGTTTAATGTTCTAGAAAAATGCAATCTTGTCCAACAATGGCAAATGGTTTATAAAGAGGTGCCAACTCCAGCTGACTGGTAGTGGCTGATAGAAGTCCTACATTGAGAAGGATTCTGATGCTGCATCCAAGCTCAGCAGGAAAGAGAGCTGTGATGGATTAGTGATGTCTACCTGGACAGGGCAAAGGGAGAAATGGGAGAGAGTTTACACATTGGCCCATTCAAATCATGCCAACTGATTCAGGGTACAGATGATTTTAAACACATATTGAGACTTTGGTGTGCTGTTTTCTGTTGTGCAAATAAATGTATAAAAGAAAAATATGAAATAAATGTCACTACTAAGTCTGACTGTCTAAGAGGGCACTGTCACCTCACTAGGCATCAATTTAAGGCATTTGGACAGCCTAAAACTTGAAACACAGCCTCTTGCATCAAACCAGGGTCTATTGGTATATGCCTTCCAATGCCACAGAAATAAGTCACTCAGTTAAAAACAAAGACTTATCTTTACAGAAATAGAGAATTAAAAAAGACTATGATATTCTTTCTGTATCATCTAGGCTTGCTCTAAGGTTTCCGGCAGCAAAACCAAATACTAGGTCACTTTTGCCTTGCATCTAAACCATGGTATGAACTCAGTTTCTAAGAATACTTAATAAAGACTTTATTGAATACTTCGATAAAGACATTTTATTGAAAAATGGTAACATGTAAGATAATGACTGTGGAAAGATTAAATTGGACTAGCCAGACATGTATGACAGATCATAGCTTCTTTTGGGGGGCCGTCCCTTCAAATAATACTGCATATTATTGTCTCCTTCACAAAACTATGATGTAATGCTAGATGTGGTATATACCTTTAATCCCAACCTCAGGAGGCAGAGGCAGGCAGATCTCTGTGAGATGGAGGTCAGCCTGGTCTACCAAGAGAGTTCCAGGCATGTTGGAGATAGGGAAACCCTATCAAAAACAAAACAATGACATTTTGACTTTTAGCCAGGCCTCTTAGCAACATACTCTGTTCCAAAGGCCAAAAATGTCAAAAGTATTTGGGAGCTCTCATCTAATCCCTAAAAGATTTTAGGGTTACCTCTTCAGAGGGCAGGATGTTAGAGTAGCAAAAAGCCCCCTTTAAAAAGGAAGGAAGGAAGGAAGGAAGGAAGGAAGGAAGGAAGGAAGGGACGGACATGAACTTGTCAGAAAAAAGTGATGGGGAGATACGGGAGGTGTTCGAAGGGGGGAGTGGCATGGATTTGATCAAAACACCTTATACGCATGTATGAAATTCTCAATAAAGTTTTTTTTAAAGTTAAAACAAAAACAAACAAAAAACCCACAAAAAACAACCAAAACCCCCAACTAACCAACTGAACAAAAGGCAAAAAAAAAAAAAGGAAAGAAAAAGAAAATGAACATGTAGCCAAATAGTTTTAGGGAAACCATTCAGATAAAAACTACCTACAAAATCATTTGCAAAATAATTTCTAGTTTCCAGCCATCTCTATTCTTTAAACTTTTCCTAGCTAACCCAGCTAGGATAAGCAGTTAACTTGTTTGCCAACTAACCAGAAGCTAGGTGTGGTAGCACAGGCTAATAATCCCTCAGCTACATAGCAAGACTCTATCTCAAAACTCAGGGAGGGGGAGGTAGGTGAGACTCGGGAGGGCAAGGTATATAGGATGAGGAGAGAGAGAACAATAGAAATAGAGACAAAGATAGTATGGGAAAGGGAAAGAGAGAGAAACAGAGTGAGAGGAGGGAAAGAGGGAGAGGACTGCTAACTTTTGTTCAATTGCTGCATATAGCACGCAATAAGAATCAATACAAATTCTCACAAAATAATAGTTCTATGCTCCTTCAACATTCCAATGACAACCAAGGAGAAAAGGGTCCAATCTAAATCAGTATCTTAGCATAAAACTGGAAGATGGCACAGGTATAATCAAAAAGACACTTATTAAATCCTTGGCTGCTAAGGATTCAGTAGATAAGGTTTACATAAAACTCTGCTGATTTTCATTCTTTGTTTCAGGATTGATTTTATTTCTCTGGTAAGAGAAAAATAAAGACAGAGACTAAGTGAATGTGTAGCTGAATTTACTGTTCTCCTTCAAGGCAAGGAAAAACCCATGCCAAGGCAGGGATTAGGATTTGTGTATTGTAGCTTTCAGATTGTCAAAGGGATATTAACTCAAGAGAAGATTAAAGCCTTGGGAATTGACTAGCATGTGGATATAAAGATAAGCACGGTGTCTTGTGAACAAGGCCAAAAACAGTGGCTTCTAGAGGCAATGGTCACAAATGGTCTGAGAGAACTGATTGGACAGTTTAAATGAATCACTGACTGATCACTTAGAGACTGATGGGCTCTTGGCCAGTTCCCCACAGGCAGGTGAACCTCAAGCTTGCCAGTTGAACAGACACTCCCCTACACTATTTCTTTTTTTCTTTTCCTTTTTTTGCCTCTACTGACCAGTTTTCTGAGGATATTATTTTGTTTTTTCCTGGCAGTGTACTGGCTACATGCTATTTTATGCTTTCAAGGCTCAAATTCACCTGCTTACGTTCAAAATACTTTGGACATATTTTTTTTTATCATTGCCATGTTAATGTGACATCTGTGAAAGTTTCAAAAGACAGGATATATGCTATGGGAAAGGAAAAGGTAATGCATATTACACTCAGTAGGGAAATGAAGAGAGGCAATGAAGGTTTCTTTCACTTGAAGAAGTTGTAGCTGGGTGTTTGGATATTTGTAAACAAAGTTAACATTTAAACTCAGCAGGAAAGACAGTACTGTGGAAAACTGTCTGGGTTCCCTGGCCAGCTGTAGTGGAGAATGGGACTTCCTACAGCCTAAGCTACAAGAGACTCTGAACTAAAAAAGTCAAGGACAGAGGCATCCAGGGGGGTTTAAAGTATATTTAGATGCACAGTGCAATTGAACTACTAATGTTGGGTAAATGAGACAGTAAAACAAATCACAGGATGTTTATCAGCTGGAAAGATTTGGAGAGGAAAAGACTCCCATTTGAAAGAACACTTTGGGCTTTTCCTTCCATGAGAAACACGTTTCATGTCATCCAGACACTAAGTAGATTTCTTTCACAAAAACTGTTACATTATCTGGGTAAACATGTCAATCAAAGACTACAACTAGCAATTTACAGCAAGGATGCTGGATTTAACATCAAGAGAGCAAGATTCCAGAGGGAAATGGTGTTTTTATTTACCTCTTTGTTACTAGAACATTTCTTTTAAAAAGGTTTTTATAGAAGCACTTTGAAAACAGAGTATTTATGTGATAACCAAAACAAATCTTTAAAATTTTGAGGTCTTTTTTTTTTTATTGGATTGCTTTCTTCTTCAATTTAAGAGGTATTTCCTCCAAAACACTATTTACAAAATTTTCAAATGCATCTCAGAAGAAACTCTTTTTTTCTTATAATGAAGATTTGAGAGCACTGGTAACACCGTATGCTTATTCTACTTGGATGCTAAGATTTAATCATTACTTATTAATTTTCCTATTTTCATGAGATTTTTCTCAAACTTAATATTCTATTAAGGTAGCATCTGTTAGAGGAATTATCTTAGTTTTTAAAAGCAAATTTTAGCTGATTACCATGAATCTACATAATTAGAATTAGGTCTAATTATGTAGTGTAAATACATGTAATATATTTATAACATATAATGACATAATTACGATTCACAATAATGTTGAAAAACTCCTCCTTAAAATTAGTAAGAAAAATATGCTACAGAGTACCTCTACAATTTATTAGCAGTTTTACAATGTATGCCTCTTTGTGGCTTCTGAAATAGGCCTTCATAAGAAAATATAATTAAAAACAAATATATTTTGAAGTTATTATCCCAAAATAATATTACCAAAACTTCAATGAACTTCAAAACTATAAATATTTTGCAACCTGTTTAGGAATATTGCAAAACTGTAATTCTGTAAGCATACATTTGTGATATGCTTTCAGCCCACAATGTAATATCTGCACTATGTAGTTGGGCCAGTAGAAGACAGTTATCACCTTTCCCATGCGCTTACCGAAAGAAGAGAAAAAGTAGCAAACAGGATGAAGATTTCCTATATATACTACCTGGAAATTTTAAACATTGGGCCACACAGCTACATTGTATATACTGTATTATGTATAATATGCATTTCAAAATTATCAACGAAATTAATTATTCATTTCATTTCCCAAACTGAATCATCTATTTGATACACAGTAGCCCTTTTTTTTTTTCTACAAATGATCAAAGAGTAAATATCTTAGGCACAGAGGTTCTATAGCCTCTGTCACAATGTTTCAAATACACAGATACATCATAAAAGCATCCATACATTATACTTAAATAAACATTGCTCTGTTCCTAATAAAACTTTATTACTAAACAAGTAGTGCTGGGTTTTCCCTGTTGTGGTACCATTTGGTGAGCCCCAAACTGTACCAGAACATTTGAAAGATTAGATCCAGAGCTATGGCTCTGCACTGGTGCTGTGCTTTCCCCTTCTGTCATCCCTGTGACTGAGGCTAGCTTGTTTCACATCTCTCATTTATAAATGGCAGTAAGTAACCCTTCCCGTCTCTTCAGGTTGTTCTAAGGATAAAATGAAATAATTTATACAAGTTAATTACTCCTTTGCAGAAGGAACTAATTGTGCTTAGACACAGACTGTGTACATGTAAACTATCTATGCTCTACTATTAGTTTTTAGATTTTGGTTGAATGGCTACACATTAAAATCTGAGATCCTGGGCCAGCAAAATGATTCAGTGGGCTATGGTGCTTGTTGTACAAGCCTGAAGATCTGAATTCAATCCCCAGGACCCACATAAAGATGGAAGGAGAGAACTAACTCTTGACGTTGTCTTCTGACATCCGCATGTACACCTATGCACTCACACACTCACATGTACATTTATCACACATGCAAAGAAAATAAAACTTTAAAACCTAAAAGAAAATCTGTCAAATCAAAAATAGCTATACTGGTAAATTATTTTTACAATGTAGTAAATACCACATCTTAATGAGCCTTGCACTATATAGAAGGTATCAAGTACATAGGCATGCCAAACAGAGAATGTTTTTATTATTATCACTGTTTTGGTTTTGGTACTCAAACTCAGGACCTCCTACATGCCAGACAGCATTGTACCTTTGAGTGAGAGCCCCTCAAACAATATAAACCTACATAATATATTTTCATATATACAAAAGTCACAGACCATATATAGCAGACAAATGATGTCTTCATGCATATTAAGTCACCAAATAATTATTTGTTCCATATATTATATATATCCATATATCATGTATATGTATATACATATCCATTGCCCTAGTCAATGAGCCTTCTTGCCATTTTTTATCCAGTAAACTATTCAAAGAGCAGACAATAATCCAGTGTGAGAGAGCACACACATTATAATTTTAAACTGATTTTTGAGGAATTGTTTGGGAAACTATCTGAATAGAGCACATGGGTCACCGTTTTAAAGGATTTTTTGGAAAACTGTCTTTGCAGGTCACTGAATCTGAAGATTTTCATGAATCTATATTTTGTTTCACCATTAAACATGCATGCCTTTTAGGAATAGAGCCTGTATTTCTGTATAGCTCTTAATATGATTCTCGTAGTTTCTATGCACATCTTATTTGACAAATATAGTTTTAGTTATATTAATTTTGCTCCTAAGTGGGTGACAATTAATTCCTCAAACCTTTGAGATGATGCAATCAATAATTCAGGTGATCTGATAAGGATAAATGAAAGAGTGGCTTATCTTACCTGCTACTTATCTTTCCAAACCATCACGAGAAACAACTGCATCATCTTGGAGAAGTTAGTTATAATTGGTATATGCTCCACATGATGCAGTTGAGCTTCTAACAACACTCCATGAACTGATGAACATCAGAGACTAGAATGCACATCAGATGCACATCAGTAGATGCACATCAGGGACTAGAATTCGAGGCTTAGCTGTAGAAAATTTACCTAAGTGTGGACGAGTGGCACAGTGCTTGAGTGCCCATGTATAGAGTAAGTGTGCATTATGAAATGTAAGCAAAGGTTCTCTGTGAGATGTCGGCATCTCAGCTTCCGCTCCCACACTGATCTACCTGCCCGAGGTTGGTGGCTAGAGAAGGGGATGGCTGGATTTGTGCCCTCAGGTTCAGAATGACACTGTCTCTGGGCCACGGTTGTTGATAAGCAAAACTCCTTAGGAATAGGCATTGGAAGGTAAGAAATGAGGGCTCTGTGTTTCTCCAGATCCCTTTGGTGATGTGCTGCATGGAGCTCAGCTGTCTCCTTCTTACCCATTGTCCTCTAGACATTTCTATTTTCTTGGGGCATCTTCTTCACCTGCCATCTGTGTCTAGCCTTTCTGGAGTCTCTTCTTCTGTTTAAAGCAATCACAGTTTTAATTCAGGTTTTCTTTGCCACAACTTAAATGTCTGTTACCCTTCAATTGCTCACCAAAACTCCCTCACTACGTTCACTCACAGTCCTTCCAGGGGCCTCTCCTTCATCTAGGGTGTTTTCACCTGCAGCCTAACAGTGTTACCTCAGATAACCTACTTTATGACATCCTCACATTTAAATAACGAGAACTAGAATGGGACTGTGTGAGAGTGTGTGTGTGTGTGTGTGTGTGTGTGAGAGAG